>NC_091466.1:45510972-45621216 GCF_027789765.1 Dendropsophus ebraccatus
CATATCAATTTGCAGAGGGCTTGGGGTGCTAACATATTTTTGCGTGAAATGCTGATGTTTTTTTTGGTGCATTCTAGGCCACATATGATCGCTTTTTATTCTATTCTTTTATGGGGTGAAGCAAATAAAAAACAAAAACAAACAAACTATGATAAAAATGATTTATTTGATGTCCTTGCTGTTTTTTGATGTAGTGTTATTACCTGAACATCCATGGCGCATCCATGACCTTCATCTTCCACCTATTACATGACAAAAAAAATAGCATATTATAAAGGAAATATTAGTCAGTCCTCCAAGTGCTGCATATTGTGGGAGATTTTATAGAAACTGGTAAATTGGAAAGCCACTACCCAGATTTAGTAAAACAGATGATCTGACTATAAAAGCGCTCTTAGCACTGGGTATTTGGGTTTAAATATTTGAAAAATTTGCGCAAAATCTTGGTTAAACTATGTTTAACGTACAATATGTGAGTGCACCTTTAAAAAAAGTCTTCTTACTTTTCTTATATTAAACCAATGGACATTTTTTAACATACCCAAGGTGACGTTGCTAGTTCTCCCTTCTGTGTACCTGAGTAAGTGTCCTAAAGGCGTGGCTTAACCTCTAAAGTGCCACCGCTCCGATTCCCCCCTGCCTTTCCCCTATCAACTTGACTGATTGTTTTGGCTTGGCCGTCAGTCATGATGATAGAGGAGACTTAGTTGAGACAAAGGGCCATGTTACACGGACCGATCAGCAATGTAACTGAGCGCTGACCTGCTAGATCATCACTCATTCATGAGCCTATTACGCGCCTCAATAATCGTGCGGCAAGGCCTGTGTATATCTTTGGCGATGTCCATGCAGTCTTTGCCTTTAGTGTAAAACAGCAAAGTATATACATACCGTTACACACTCCCCGGTGCTTCTGCTCGCTGCCCGGTATCTTCCTGGCTGCTGCTGCTGCTGCCAGGAAGATACCGAGGAGCAGGCAGAAGCACCAGGGAGCGTGGAGCAGAGGCTTGTTGGTTTTAGACGAGACCCCCTACAAACATGTCTTTGTGACTGATGTAACTATAATATTACTGTCACATATATTACCATGAGATACTTACACCCAGTTCTCGAACTCCTCCCTGATCTTTTCATCCCTGTTAGGAAAAGAATAGAGAAGATAGTGAAAACCTAACACACATCAGACACATCAGTTTTCTAGGAGAACTTTATCAATAAGAAGACAATTTAGGCATTCTCGCCATGATCGGTGTCTATAGGGGAGGAATTATAGGGTCACACAAGTTTTATCTTTTAATTTTACATTTAAAGAAAATGCTGCAACGTTTTCTAGAAAAAATGCAAGCAAAAGCAATCAAAAATGTTTCTTTCAAATCAGCTGGTGACATGGATTTGTAATTTACTTCTATTAAAAATCTCAAGTCTTCCAGTACTTATCAGCTGCTGTATGTCCAGCATGAAGTTGTGTATTCTTTCCAGTCTAGTGAGCAGGAGAGGTTTTCTATGGGGATTTGCTACTGCTCTGGACAGTTCCCGTCCCAGACAGAGGTGGCATCAGAGAGCACTGTGTCAGACAGGAAAGAATACACCACTTCCTGCAGGACATACAGCAGCTGATACCTACTTGAAGAGTTTTTTTAATAGAAGTAAATTACTAATCCTTTAAAAAAAAAACTAATAACTTAAAAGAACACAAATATTTGTAGGCTTGTTGTTACTAGCCTCTCTCCCTGTCAATCATTCTGCCGAGCACGCTGACAGGCAGACAGCGGTGACCAGATATGGGCACCCAGATGACTACCTCCCTGTCTCTGCCTGCTGCGCGCTCTAGTAGTAAAACCTCTTTTTCTCCGATATACAGCTTCTGCTGCAGCCACGGCCGGTACTTGCCCAGGCTGCTCAGGAGCTGTATACAGTGCTCCAGGGAACCATATCAGCCCAATTGTACTGATTGGTTCCCTTTAAGACGAGACCACCCTGCAAACATGTCTTTGTGACTGATATAACTATTATATTATTATATTTTACTATGAGATACTTACTCTGAATCCTCTTCCTCCTCCTCCTCGGGGCCTTCATCGCTCCTGTTAGTGATAGAATAGAGAAGATAGTGAGAACCTAACACACATTACAGACAGCAGTTTTCTGGCAGAACTTTATCAATAAGAAGACAGTTTATATAGAGGCATCCTGGCGCTGATCGGGGTCTATAGGGGAGGAATTATAGGGTCACACAAGTTTTACATTTTTAGTTTTACATTTAAACAAAATGCTACAAAGTTTGCTTAAAAAAAGCAAATAATGTGGAATTAAAGGGGTAGTTCAGCAAACATTTTTTTTCTTTCAAATGAACTGGTGCCAGAGATTTGTAATTTACTTCCATTAAAAATCTCAAGTCTTCCAGTACTTATCAGCTGCTGTATGTCCAGCATGAAGTGGTGTATTCTTTCCAGTCTGGTGAGCAGGAGAGGTTTTCTATGGGGATTTGCTGCTTCTCTGAACAGTTCCTGTCACAGACAGAGGTGGCATCAGAGAGCAATGTGTCAGACTGGAAAGAATACACCACCTCCTGCAGGGCATACAGCAGCTGATATGTACTGGAGCTTTTTTTTTAATAGAAGTAAAATACAAATTTTTGGCACTTTTTTTTGCTGAACTATTCCATTAAAAAAAACTCTGAATAGTAAACAAGTCTTTTTGACTGATATAACTATTATATTATTATATTTTACTATGAGATACTTACTCCGAAACCTCCATCTCCTCCTCCTCGGGGTCTTCCTCGCTGCTGTTAGGGATAGAATAGAGAAGATAGTGAAAATCTAAAACACATTACAGACATCAGTTTTCTGGCAGAACTTTATCAATAAGAAGAAAGTTTATACAGAGGCATCCTGGCGCTGATCGGTGTCTATAGGGGAGGAATTATAGGGTCACACAAGTTACATTTTCAGTAAAGATTTACTAACCTGGAATCCGATCCTCCATCTGAAGAAAAAAAAATAGAAAAATGTTAGTTTTCAATATGTTTTTAAACCTCATGATGTAACTTTCACAATGTTTCACAGCAATGGCGTAGGGGACTGGTGTGATATATGTGATGAGATGTTAGACATGAAATCTATGGAGGTGATGTTATAAAGAGGTAAAACTCACCCTCGACGTCATCCTGTGCAGCCTGAAATAGGAAATATAGAGAGTAAGCAGAGGACATTGGTATATTGCCGAGCATAAAAAGGTCTGTGTAGCTATGTGCTTGTTGTCTGCTATGGCCATAGAAATAATTGATATCTCAATTATATCAATTATATATCTCATTGACTTCAATGCTGTTTTCAATGCAACAATGGCCGTTGTTCGTACAATGTGTGAACATGGCCTAAAAGTCTAAAATAATAAAGCATATTATTTTCCTTACACATTCATCAGCCGTCGGCCGTGCATCGTTATTACACGTAGCAATGTGCAGTCGCCGGACAATGTTTTTAGGTTAGGACCAAAAGAAACAATCAGTCCATGATTATTGTCATCAGCTGATTGCAGCTGCCCCTCCACGCCGCGGGGCTCTCCTCTGCCAGTCTCCCTGACCTCCCAGTACCTGTCCCCAGGCCGCCCGCCACCCTTCTTGAGCCCCATCCGGCGTTGGTCTGGCATAGCATACACCGGCCGCGACTGCTGCTTCTCCCCTACAGGGTTCACCTCCACCGACCTTCCCGACCTCCTGGGACCTGTCACCAGGCACCTGCCGTCCTCCTCCAATGCCCGCTGCGGTTCCAAATTCAAGTAGCACCACCAAGTAGCCAGCGCTACTGCCTCTCTTTGCTGTGGCTGCGGGGAACACCTGTTTAGAGTGGGGATTACCCTGAGGGGAATCCCGCTCTAAACGGGTGTTCCCTGCAACAGAGGCAGAGAGAGAGGCAATAGCTATCTCTGTTTAATTTTGGTGTCGCTACTTGATTTTGGCACTGCAGCAGGCATTGGAGGAGGATGGCAGGGGCTTGGTGAGAGGTCCAAGGAGGTCAGGAAGGCCAGTGGAGGTGAGCCCTGTCAGGGAGAAGCTTCGGCCAGTATATGCTCCACCAGGCGGCTGCCGGACCAGAGAGCGGGGATGGGGTTCAAGGAGGGTGGTGGGCGGCCTGGGTATCAGGACGTCGGGGAGACTGGTGGAGAAGAGCCTTGTGGCGGCAAGAGGCAGCTGTAGCAGCTTGGGGAATGTCGCCAGTGTCCGAACCAGCTAGCAGGGGTCGGTGGGGACTCCAGCAGTGTAGGCGGCAGCCTGGGGACAGGTCCAGGGGCTAGAGGAGCTGTTCCCCGCAGCAGGAAGAAGCATAGGCAGCGCGCCAAGTTCAAATAGCCGCCCGCTCTTGCATCTCTCTATGCCTCCGCTGCGGGGAACAATGATTTAGACTATTTCTCCTTTTAATAAAGAAAATGATCAGGCGATGACAATGTTGATCGCTGATGATCTTGTCTTTTGATTCTGATCTAAACTCATTGGCTGCGACTACGCACCGCTATATGTAAAAACCATGCCTCCTCCCAAACTCGCTGCCCTTCCTAACCGCCCATCAGACGAGCGGGGGGATATGGCAGGCATACGCCTGGGAGAAGAAGCAAATCTGCGCCTGCTCCCTGGCATACGCCCCGGTCACAGCCTTGATAAAGTTCTCCCTCTGTGTTGATACCTTTCAAACCACAAGAGATATTGCAGATATGGTTGTACCAATCGATTTCTGAGACAATTGTAGTCATCTTTAATGTACTACATGACCATTTGGATTGTGGCTTCCAAGATGGCAGCCATGTTCCAGACATGCAGTAATACCTCGGTTCCCGAACCATATCTTTGGTATGTTTGCCTTGTTTTGCCTTTTTTTATGTGCTACGTGACCACCTTTGCACTGGAAAAATTTGCCCTTGATCCAATATGGCGGCCATTAAAATGGAGGCATATCAATAAAAAGTAGAAACTCCCAAAACCTGCGCCACAGATGAATATAATGAAGGTAGATCAGTGATCAGTGATTTCAGATAATTGTATTAAAATCCCCATCCAATACACATTGGGGGTAATATACCATCATATTTGTGTCACGTTGTTAGATATCAAACTCTCATATATGCTGCATAATCTATTTCTGGTCTAATTGGTGTATTTACTCATCACTTTTGTGGGGGGTGGGGGCGTTGTAGGTGAAAAGTGCGGACAATGATCCAACAAATCAGTGTAAGCTTTTATCCAGTTGTCAGCACAAGATGTAAGGAGTTATGTGGCTTATCCAGAATTAGAAAAATGCTGCTGATTTGTTTTAAGAACAGCGCCATGCGTATCCTCAGGCTTTATGTGGTATTACAACTCAGTTTTATTCACATCACTAGTAAATGTGCCGCAGTACCACAGAAAAACTGAGGACAATAGTGGCACGGTTTATGGATGGGGGCAGCTATGACCCAGATTTATCAAACTGTGGAAGGTTATGTTCACACACAGTTAAAACAACAGTGGTTGTTTAACACGGCCATTGTTGAGTCTTGTCATTAAAAATACATTGTGTGAACATAGCCTAAAACTGAAACTGGTGTCAGCTGCCCACAGCAACCAATCATAGCTCAGCTTTCCAGAGAATCTGTCCATACCAGGTACAGAGCTGCAGACACAGGCAGATAGGTAATAGAGAGAGAATACAAGGGAAGCCTGTGTGTTTGCTGATGACCATGCGCACAGTTATAAAATTGTAATTTATATGTGCTCTGTCATTTATTTCCCTAATCTTCACATATATACAGACAAATAGGCCGACCTGACTTTATAGTATACCAGGAGAAAACATTGTATTATTGGTAATATATAACTTTTTTTAAATATAGATAAAAAACTAATCAAGAACAGTGTGTGCTCACCTCCACAGCAAAACCAAACCACAAAAACTATATACAGACCACAGTACCATCATGCATCACTCAGTCAGGTGCGATAATACACATAGAGGCAACATAGTAGCTGCAAACAATGTATGATATCAAATGCAAGATCAACCAATAAACAAGCGGGTGTGAACACAATGGGATGCACCCAGTATAGATAGGTACACAGGGGCGGGCTGGGCCGGGGGGCAGGGTGGCATCTGCCCCCCGGGCCGGTCTTCCCCAGTACATTAGAGGGCCGCGCTGAAGCTGCTTACCGCCCCAGCGCTCTCCTCTCTGCCACACACAGAAGCTGCGCTGCTGCAGGGCCGGTCTGTGATGCGATGGGCTGAAGCTGCTCCCTTCCCTCGTTAAGCCCCGCCTCCTAGTCCCATGTTCCTCCTGGTCCCGGGCTTCCTGCCGCTACTGAAGGGGGAGAGGACAGCAGGGCCGACAGTGCAGGGCAGCACAGCTTATTATACACATTCAGTTACACTCACTGACTGTCGGCTGTGAGGTAACATAGGTGCCTAACGCTCCAGCTGCCCCCAGCAGGTCCTGTGTGTGTCCTCACAGCAGCTGCCTGTGCTGCCAGAGCGGAGATCAGCTGTCTGCAGATACAACTATTGTGCAGACTGCCCAACTCCCTGTATGTGTGGTGAGGAGGAGGCTACAGGCTGCTAACCTCCAGCCACACAGGGTCCCCCAGCTACAGGATCCTGCTTCCTGCCCATCCCCCCTCCTGTCCTGCTCTGGGCTCAGCTGCTGTATATGTCAGGTACTTCGGGCTGTACATAGGAGGGAGGTCGGGACAGAGAAGGGGGGGGGGGGAGAGTCTGCTGAGCTGGGCTGAGAGAAGCAATCACATTAGCACTTGTCCACCCAACCCCTTGTAGCTGCTGCTCTGTTCCCCCTATAGCTGCACCCTCTCCCATAGGCTTAGCCCCTCTCCCCCTGTACCTGCTATGTACCTGCTAAGGCTGAAGTGTGCCCTCCCCCCCACAGACTACTGTGTTCTCCCCCATTCCGGCTGCTGTGCCCCCACACACTTCTGGCTGCTGTTCCCCATAGCATTAGGATTTCTAATTGTACTAGAAGACGTCCAGTTATACTGCACAAAAGTAAGTGTGACTGTATGTATGACTAAACTACTGTATGTGTATTTGCAATGTATGGCCAGGTTCACACTATGCATTTTTTTTAGCCCAACTACGGCCATTGTTATAAAATATGGCTGTTGTCTTTACATAGAGTGAACCTGGCCTATGCAAAAAATATCCACACACACTTATGTTTTTTTTCCTGCTCCTGATCATTGAAGGAGAAGAATGAAAAAAAAAAAATGCAGATGCTACAAAACTGCTCCAGATAGAATATACACCCATACAGAACAATATGCATCCATACAGTACAATATACACCCATACAGAACCATACAGAACAATATGCATCCATACAGTACAATATACAACCATACAGAACCATACAGTGCAATATACACCCATACAGAACAATATGCATCCATACAGTACAATATACACCCATACAGAACCATACAGTACAATATACACCCATACAGTACAATATACACCCATACAGAACCATACAGTACAATATACACCCATACAGTACAATATACACCCATACAGTACAATATACACCCATACAGAACCATACAGAACAATATACACCCATACAGAACCATACAGTACAATATACACCCATACAGAACCATACTGTACAATATACACCCATACAGAACCATACAGTACAATATAAACCCATACAGAACCATACAGTACAATATACACCCATACAGAACCATACAGTGCAATATACACCCATACAGAACCATACAGTGCAATATACACCCATACAGAACAATATGCATCCATACAGTACAATATACACCCATACAGAACCATACAGTACAATATACACACATACAGAACCATACAGTACAATATACACCCATACAGTACAATATACTACCATACAGAACCATACAGTACAATATACACCCATACAGAACCATACAGTACAATATACACCCATACAGTACAATATACACCCATACAGAACCATACAGTACCATATACACCCATACAGAACCATACAGTACCATATACACCCATACAGAACCATACAGTACAATATACACCCATACAGAACCATACAGTACAATATACACCCATACAGAACCATACAGTACAATATACACCCATACAGAACCATACAGAACAATATACACCCATACAGAACAATATGCATCCATACAGTACAATATACACCCATACAGAACCATACAGTACAATATACACCCATACAGAACCATACAGTACAATATACACTCATACAGAACCATACAGTACAATATACACCCATACAGAACTATAGGATATTAATTATTGATAATAATTAGGCACATCTGGTTTCTGGCATGGTGTCATTTGAACAAATAACAATTGTTCTGCATGCTGCACTATTTTGGGTATTTTGGACACAAACTGCCAAAGCCTCACTCCCCACTCGTTCATTTTAGCAAGATGTCCCCACAGACTTTCATTATGTGACCGTCACAGACATGTGGCACAGAGCTGAGGGAACATACGGAGCATGGACCTCTCCCAGTTTGTTTTGATTGATTGCTGTCTGAACATTCACACTCTGACCAATACATTTTTTTTATTATGTTTTTATGACATATGAAACATTTTTTTTCTGGTGACATTGACCATTTAAAGGAGAACTCCAGTGATAATTTAATTTTAGACTTCCAGCAAAAGCGATAACAACTATAGTCAAAGTACAGAAACCCCAGTTTTCCAGCATATTGTATTGTAGTCAGTATGATGGCAGTCACCCAGCTTTCCCAGCAACTTATACTCAGTATGATGGAGAAAACCCAGCTTTTCCACAATCTTATACTCAGTATGATGTGGTCACCCATCTTTCCCACCATCTTATACTCAGTATTATGGAGGTCACCCAGCTTTCCCACCATCTTATACTCAGTATAATGGAGGTCACCCAGCTTTCCAGCATCTTATACTCAGTATGATGTGGTCACCCAGCTTTCCAGCATCTTATACTCAGTATGATGTGGTCACCTAGCTTTCCCAGTATCTTATACTCAGTATGATGGAGGTCACCCAGCATTCCCAGTATCTTATACTCAGTATGATGGAGGTCACCCAGCATTCCCAGTATCTTATACTTAGTATAATGGAGGTCACCAAGCTTTCCCACCATCTTATACTCAGTATGATGGAGGTCACCCAGCTTTCCCGCATCTTATACTCAGTATAATGGAGGTCACCCAGCTTTCCAGCATCTTATACTCAGTATGATGTGGTCACCCAGCATTCCCAGTATCTTATACTTAGTATAATGGAGGTCACCCAGCTTTCCCACCATCTTATCCTCAGTATAATGGAGGTCACCCAGCTTTCCAGCATCTTATACTCAGTATGATGTGGTCACCCAGCATTCCCAGTATCTTATACTTAGTATAATGGAGGTCACCCAGCTTTCCCACCATCTTATCCTCAGTATAATGGAGGTCACTCAGCTTTCCAGCATTTTATACTCAGTATGATGTGGTCACCCAGCATTCCCAGTATCTTATACTTAGTATAACAGAGGTCACCCAGCTTTCCCACCATCTTATCCTCAGTATAATGGAGGTCACCCAGCTTTCCAGCATCTTATACTCAGTATGATGTGGTCACCCAGCTTTCCCACCATCTTATACTCAGTATTATGGAGGTCACCCAGCTTTTCCACCATCTTATACTCAGTATTATGGAGGTCGTCCAGCTTTCCCACCATCTTATACTCAGTATGATGTGTTCACCCAGCTTTCTACCCATCTTATACTCAGTATGATGTGGTCACCCAGCTTTCCCAGCATCTTGTCAGTATGATGGAGGTCACCCAACTTTCCCAGCATCTTGTAGTCAGTATGATGGAGGTCACCCAGCTTTCCAGCATCTTATATTCAGTATGATGGAGGTCACCCAGCTTTCTACCCATCTTATACTTAGTATAATAGAGGTCACCCAGCTTTCCCACAATCTTATACTCAGTATGATGGAGGTCACCCAGCTTTCCCAGCATATTGTGCTCAGAATGATAGAGGTCACCCAGCTTTCCCACCATCTTGTACTCAGTATAATATGGTCACCCAGCTTTACCAGCATCTTACACTCAGTATGATGGAGATCACCCAGCTTTCCCACCATCTTATACTCAGTGACTGGTAGCCTCGGGGAGCTGTATAGTATATCTATACTGTGCAGCTGAAAACCATATCATCACAACTGTGATAATTGGTTCCCTATAAAGGAGCACTCCAGCCCTTACTACCCTCCTCACATCAGTGCAGGGATGGTAGATGGCAACCCGGGCCTGTACTTCCGGCAGCAGTGATGTTCCAACATTTCGGATAACGTCTCCAGCCCTTCTGGTAATTTGTGACAGGGAATTCCTACTGCTCTGTGTGAAGGGGCCAGAAGTCACTTTGTCAATGTAAGTCTATGGGACTATGGTTCTGTGTCAGCTATGAGCTGCCCCATAGACTTATACAGGAAGGAGATCTCCGACCCCTTCACAGCGAGCAGTAGGAATTCCTTGTTTACAAATGACTGGAAGGGCCGAATGTGTTATCCGAAGTGTCAGAGCATTGCTGCTGGAGGAAGAAGAGGTCCGGGTGGCATCAACCTTCCTTGGACTGATGTGGGAAGCGTAATAATAAGTGAGGGCCAGAGTGGTCCTTGAAGGATGGGCCGCTAGCAGGCTACTCATGGGCCACTGCTGTGTGCTTGCCCCCCAGGCTAAAATTTGCCAGCCAGCCCCTGTAGGTACAGGAGCTATTAACCCTGTTACGCCCTGAGCATGGTGCACCAATCTACCCCTCCTCACTCAGGGAATCATCAGAGTAGACGCCCTTATAATGGCGGCTCCTGCCCTGTGCTGTCCCTACTCCCAGACCCTACGCTTACCCTTATGCTGCTCCCTACGCAGCGTTTCATCTACAAAGGACTCGTCAGGGGAGGATGATAGATCCCAGGTATAGCACTGCATCGGAGTCCAGTACAGTGTGCGTCCGGCCTCAGTAAACGTGGCACATCACAGCAGTGGCTGGAGTGCCTGGAGGACGCTAATAGCCTGATCTGTTGCTGTGTGACACGACTACATCAGGCTATTAGCGTCCTCCAGGCACTCCGGCCACTACTGTGATGTGCCACGTTTATTGAAGCCAGACGCACACTGTACTGAACCCCGGTGCAGTGCTATACCCGGGATCATCATCCTCCCCTGACGAGTCCTTTGTACATGAAATGCTGCGTAGGGAGCAGCATAAGGGTAAGTGTAGGGACAGCACAGGGCAGGAGCCGCCATTATGAAGGCGTCTACTCCGATGGTTCCCTCAGTGAGGAAGAGTAGATTGGTGCACCATGCTCAGGGCTTAACAGGGTTAATAGCTCCTGTACCTATCTACACTAGCGTGCATCCCATCCCATTCACACCTGCTTGTTTATTGGTTGATGTGGCATTTGCTTTCATACATTGTTTGCAGCTACTATGTTGCTACTATGTGTATTATTGACAGTGTACAATTACATTACATTGTATGGAATCACTGCTGTTGTGTATACACTACGGCCGTGGTCTGCGTCTACAAAAAATAATTGACGGGTCTATTTTGTGTGGCCGCTATTCAGTGAACAGCGGCTGCACAAGATAGCCTGTTCGCACAATGTAAAGGACTATGGGCACACCCAAATGTGCCCGCATTCGAATTAAAATAAAGAGATATTCACCTGCCCGATACTACAGTATCAGCCTTGTGAACATCTGAGACATGGGTTGTTTGAAACATCAAACACCGGCTGTATCAAATAACGGCTGATGTTCATGCCATGTGTGAACATGGTGTAAGGCTGGATTTCCAAAAAGTATCCAAAAAAACAAAATTACTGCATGATGTTATGAGAGATTAAAAGCATTAAATTTGTTTAGTCTGGAGAAGAGACGTTTAAGGGGAGATATGATTAACTTAATTAAATATATAGATGGCCCCTACAAGAAATATGGGGAAAAGATGTTCCAGGTAAAACCCCCTCAAAGGACAAGAGGGCATTGCCTCCGCCTGGAGAAAAAAAGGTTCAATCTCCGGAGGCGACAAGCCTTCTTTACCATGAGAACTGTGAATCTGTGGAACAGTCTACCACAGGATCTGGTCACAGCAAAAACAGTAGAGGGCTTCAAAACAGGGCTAGACAAGTTCTTAGAGCAAAATAATATAAATGCATATGTATAGAACCTATCATCCCTCCCCCTTCCCTGTATCCATCCCCTCCTTGGTTGAACTTGATGGACATGTGTCTTTTTTCAACCGTATTAACTATGTAACTATGTTATTTTGGCGAAAAAAAGATCTAGACTGTCTGCACCTACCCTGCATCTTGCATCCAGTACTTTCCTTATACCCCCCCCCCCCCCGCTGCCAACCTCACTCATAACCAGACTCCGGCCCAGCAGGGAGAGCACTGCAGCCTTTAACACAGAAGATCCCCCCGCAGCAGCCGGGCTCTGAGGAAGAAGATCAGTGGAAGAAGCAGGAGAGACACATAGAGGCCACCAGAGAGCAGTTACGGACCCTGCGCTGCTCCCTGCCCCTCCTCCAACACAGCTGCCTGTAAAACTACCTCTCCCAGCCCTTTTGCTAAAACTACCCCCAGCCCTACTACTGCCACCCCCCAGCCTTACAGCTACTACTACCCCCAGCCCTACTGCTGTCACTATCCCCAGCCCTACTACTGCCACTACCCCCAGCCAGGGCCGGCCTTAGGGTAAATGGCGCCCTGTGCGAAACCTTTTTTGCAGCTTTTCGAGGTAACATTAAGCTTCTTCAGCCTCCCACCCCTCCAGACAACAACCATCATCCGACGCCCGCCATACACACAACTACCCCCCCAGCCATTCACACAACTGCCAACCCCAACCCCCCAGCAACTACAACCCCCAGCCCCCCACACAACTACCACCCACAGCCCCCCCCACACACTACAGCCCCCCCACAACTACTATCCCCAGCCCCCCAAACAACTACAGCTCCCCACACAACTACCAACCCCAGCCCCCAAAACACCTACAGCCCAACACACATCTACCATCCCCATCCCCCAACACAACTACCACCCCAGCCCCCAACACAACTACCACCCCCAGCTCCCCACACACACAACTACCACCCCCAGCCCCCCAAACAACTACAGCTCCCCACACAACTACCAACCCCAGCCCCCAAAACACCTACAGCCCAACACACACCTACCACCCCCATCCTCCAACACAACTACCACCCCAGCCCCCAACACAACTACCACCCCCAGCTCCCCTCACAACTACCACCTCCAGCCCCCCAAACGACTACAGCTCCCCACACAACTACCAACCCCAGCCCCCAACACAACTACCACTCCCAGCTCCCCTCACAACTACCACCTCCAGCCCCCCAAACGACTACAGCTCCCCACACAACTACCAACCCCAGCCCCCAAAACACCTACAGCCCAACACACACCTACCACCCCCATCCCCCAACACAACTACCACCCACAGCTCCCCTCACAACTACCACCTCCACACAACTACCACCTCCAGCCCCCAAAACACCTACAGCCCCCCACACAACTACCACCCCATCCCCCAACACAACTACCACCCCAGCCCCCAACACAACTACCACCCCCACACAACTACCACCTCCAGCCCCCAAAACAACTACAGCTCTCCACACAACTAGCACCCCCAGCCCCCCTGTGTAGCAGAAAAACAAACAAAAAAGGATACTCACCTCCCACATGGCTCTTCAGCAGCGTATTTCTACTCCTGAGGCTCTGGTCTCTGTCTATTTGCACACACAATGAGCTTTCTGAGCGGCCAGCCTCACACACAGCTCAGCTCCCTTCCCCAGAACCTCCTATCTCCAGCCCCGCGGCGCCTGAACTCTCTTCTCTCCTGCGTGTCCCTGACATGTGACGTCAGCAGCGTGGAGAAGATAAGCAGTAGAGAAGAGCGTGCAGCCACCGCAGGACTGGAGGTATCAGCTTCAGGGGAAGGTAGCTGTGTGTGAGGCTGGCTTTGAAAGGGACAGGGCGTCCCTGAAGCCATCTGACACTGTTAGCGGCCACTGACAGATCTGCTGACAGTGTCAGATGGATTCAGTTGCAGTCCAGGAGCAAGCGCACAGGTCGCACACCCCAAAGGCCAGCCCTACCCTCAGCCCTACTGCTGCCACTACCCCCAGCCCTACTGCTACTACTACTCCGAGCCCTACAGCTACTTCTCCCCCCAGCCTTACTGCTGCTACTACTACCCCAAGCCCTACATCTAGTACTAACCCAAGCCCTATAGCTACTACTACCCCACCCTTACTGCTACTACTACCCGAAGCCCTACTGCTACTACTATTCCCAGCCCTACTGCTACTATTACCTCTAGCCCTACTGCTATTACTACTTTTAGCCCTACTGCTACTACTACATCCAGCCCTACTGCTACTACTATCCCCAGCCGTACAGCTACTACTTCCCTAAGTCCTACTGCTGCTATTACTTTCAGCCCTACAGCTACTACTACCCCTAGCTCCCCCAAATAGTAAGAAGTACAGGTTCTTCATATATAGAAAAGAAGATGTGCAGGGAACTCACCGTAAAAAGATGTGCATGGCACTCACCATAAAACCGTAAAAGGTGCTCACTACTATCTACATCCTCCTACCCTGCACCCTACAGCTACTTTACTTTTATTTAATCCATGTTAAAAATCCATTACAAGGGATAATCACGGCAGGAATGCTAGCACCAGGCGTCTGGAGAAGCATACTGACGTACTCGAAACAGCTGTCACGCTGCCACATGGTGCTGGCGTTCCTGCCGTCTTTATCCCGTGAAATGGATTTTTAACATGGATTAAATAAAAGTCAAGTTTTACATTGAGTGCCCTGCACATCTTCTTTTTTCTATATATAAAGTAATGGTGGAGAGAACACTCTGCTGGTTCTTTTATGAACTCAATTTTGCACATATTGGACTGATCTCTATAGGCGATAGTGCCAATCATTGTCTCTATCACATTGGACACCCAGCCCTACAACTACTACTGCCCCCAGCCCTACAGCTACTACTACCCCCAGCTCTATAGCTACTACTACCCCACTCCTTCAGCTACCACTACCCCCAGCCCTACTGCTGCCACTACCCCCAACCCTAAAGCTACCACTATCCCCAGCCATACAGCTACTAATTCCCCTAGCCCTACTGCTGCTATTACTGCAAGTCCAACTGCTACTACTACCCCCAGCCCTACAGCTACCAGTACTGCCAGCCCTACAGCTACTACTACCCCCAGCCCTACAGCTACCACTTCTGCCAGCCCTACAGCTACTACTACCCCCAGCCCTACAGCTACTACTACCCCCAGCCCTACAGCTACGACTACCCCCAGCCCTACAGCTGCTACTGCTACCCCCAGACCTACAGATACTACTACCCCCAGCCCTACAGCTACTACTACTACCCCCAGCCCTACAGCTACTACTACCCCCAGCCCTATAGCTACCACTTGTGCCAGTCCTACAGCTACTACTACCCCCAGCCCTACAGCTACTACTACCCCCAGCCCTACAGCTACTACTACCCCCAGCCCTACAGCTACTACTACCTCCAGGCCTACTGCTACTACTATCTCCAGCCCTACAGCTACTACTACCCCCAGCCCTACAGCTACTACTACCCCCAGCCCTACTTCTGCTATTACTCCCAGCCTTACTGCTACTACCCCAAGCCCTACTGCTCCTACTACCTGCAGTTCTACAGCTACTACTACCCCCAGCCCTAGTGCTACTATTATTCCTGGTGGATGGAACCAGTTGGGAGTAAATGATAGGGTATTAATATGGCATTGGAGAGGAATTGGACAGGGCAGGGGTCACACTTATTAGGGCATTTGTACCCCAACGGGTCTCTGAGCGAGCAGGGGTAGTTTGGTGCACCTGACATAGGGCCTATTAGAGACAAAGGTGCTCACTACATCCTCCTACCCTGCACATTTGGGATGAGCAGACTACCATTGATCTACAAGCAGTATACATTTGGTAAGATCGTTCTATACTTTAGCATATACATGATACCTTTAACCCCTTAACGACAAAGGGCGTATAGGTACGCCCTATTGCCGGTAAGGGCGTTCAGAGCGGGGCCGCGCGGCGACCCCGCTCTGAACCGTGGCGGTGCCGGGTGCCCCGAGTAGCCCGGGACCGTAGGTATTAGCGGGCACGGTCCGATCGCCGTGCCCGCTAATACAGTAATCAGATGCAGCTGTCAAACATGACAGCTGCATCCGATTACTGGATCCAGCATCTCCCTGGTGTCTAGTGGCGGAGATCGCTCCTCCGGGATGTTATCCCGGAGGAGCGATCTCCGTTTCTGAAGCCGGCCGGGGACCGCTCCAAGATGGCGCCGTCCCCGGCTCGGCACTCGTTTGTTTCCGGCTGCAGCAGCCGAAAGCAAACGAGTGCCGATCTCATGGATCTCTGCAGCATATCTATGCTGCAGAGATCTCAATGAGAGATCAGAGTATATATACTAGAAGTCCCCTAGGGGGGCTTCTAGTATATGTGTAAAAAAAATAAGAAAAGTGTTGTTGTGAATAAAAAGCCCCCTCCCCTAATAAAAGTCTGAATCACCCCCCTTTTCCCAGGTTATAAATAAAAGTAAATAAATAAATAAATAAACAAACATGTTTGCTATCGCCGCGTGCGTAATCGCCCGAACTATTAGTTAATCACATTCCTGATCTCGTACGGTAAACGGCGTAAGCGCAAAAAAATCCCAAAGTGCAAAATTGCGCATTTTTGGTCGCATCAAATCCAGAAAAATTGTAATAAAAAGCGATCAAAAAGTGGTATATGCGCAATCAAGGTACCGATAGAAAGAACACATCATGGCGCAAAGAATGACACCTGACACAGCCCCATAGACCAAAGGATAAAAGCGCTATAAGCCTGGGAATGCAGCGGTTTTAAGTGACGTATATTTGTTGACAATGGTTTGAATTTTTTACAGGCCATCCGATACAATATAAGTGATACATGTTACATATCGTTTTAATCGTAACGACTTGAGGAACGTGCATAACAAGTCAGTTTTACCCCAGGGCGAATGGCGTAAAAACACATTTCCCCCAAATAAACAAAATGCGTTTTTTTTTTCAATTTCACCACACTTTATGCAAAAATTCAGCCTGTCATTGCAAAGTACAATTAGTGACGCAAAAAATAAGGGCTCATGTGGGTCTCTAGGTGGAAAAATGCAAGTGCTATGGCCTTTTATGCACAAGGAGGAAAAAACGAAAACGCAAAAATCGAAATTGGCTCTGTCCTTAAGGGGTTATGGGTGGGTTCACACGCACCAGATCGCAGCAGATTTCACGGTACTGTCATTTTGTATGTCATTCTCCTGCCAGTATGTTCCGCCCCCCTTAACCCACCGCTACCCAGTGAATACTTTACCTGTCCGCAGTCCGGCCTGCTTCTGTGGCTCATGGCTCCCTGACGTATCGCTTAGCCAATAAGTGGCTGCGGCGGGACAGAGCACTGATTGGCTGAGCGGGATGTCAGGGAGCCGGAAGCCACAGAAACAAGCCAAATTGCAAACGGGTAAAGTATTCACTGAGTAGCGGTGGGTTAGGGTGGTACGGGTTTAGGGGGGATTTCAGTACCGTGATCCTGTGCGTGTGAACCCACCCAAACCATGTTTTACAGTCTGTGTCCCTCCTTTGTGGTTATAACAGGATTTATGGTGTCTGTAATGTTGTGTCCACACTGCACATGTGTCAGTCTAGTCTTACAGTATAGCAGCTATCTGAGAGTAAATGTATGTTACACCTAACAACAAATCAGAGTACAGTCTACTTTATAAATATACATAACATTTATTTTTATTTTTGTAGAGGAGAACCCAGTAATCATGCAAAAAATAACATTTATTCTTACATCTGTAGGATGTGCTATTACTTTGCCCTTTTTTTTTTTTTTTTTTTTTTTTTAAATCAGATCTTTTTTATTGAAAAAACAGTTTTACAAACACAACAAGTGTTTCATTTTCACCCTCTATCCCTCCCACCCCCTCCCACTACTCTTCCCACCCCCTCCCTCTCCCTCCCAACATCCCAAACAATGGGACAAACACAGGAAACTTTGCCCTTTTTTTAATGTAATTATTTTTAACCCCCCCCCCCCCCTTCCTTGCAGCCTCCATACACCTGCATCGATTTATTTAAAAACGTATCTACTTCCTGTTTCGGCGACATCTTCATTTCCTCACCACTCACAGCGCTGTGTCTGTCGGCCGCTATGGAGGATGGCCGAGCTGATGTGTCTGTCGGCCGCTATGGAGGATGGCCGAGCTGATGTGTCTATCGGCCGCTATGGAGGATGGCCGGGCTGCTGTCTCTGTCGGCCGCTATGGAGGATGGCCGGCTGCTGTCTCTGTCGGCCGCTATGGAGGATGGCCGGGCTGCTGTGTCTGTGGGCCGCTATGGAGGATGGCCGGGCTGCTGTCTCTGTCGGTCGCTATGGAGGATGGCCGGCTGCTGTCTCTGTGGGCCGCTATGGAGGATGGCCAGGCTGCTGTGTCTTTCGGCCGCTATGGAGGATGGCCGGGCTGCTCTGTCTGTTGGCTATTATGGAGAATGGCCGGGCTGCTCTGTCTGTCATCCACAATGGAAGATGGCCGGGCTGCTCTGTCTGTCAGCCACTATGGAGGATGGCCGGGCTGCTCTGTCTGTCATCCACAATGGAAGATGGCCGGGCTGCTCTTTCTGTCATCCACAATGGAAGATGGCCGGGCTGCTCTGTCTGCCGGCCGCTATGGAGGATGGCTGGCTGCTGTGTCTGTCGGCCACTGTGCTGCATGACATTGTGTCGGCTCTACAGGCAGACGGGGAAGCCTATAGTGGAATCCTCCCACATTACAGCATGGAGGAGATGCTTTGGTTGGGGGAGAATTCCACTACAGGCTTCCCCATCTGCCCGTATAGCCAGGACAATGTATTGCAACTCCCCCCCCCCTCCCCCCCCCCCTGCGTCTTGCGTACGTGTTTCAGCAGCTCCTTAATGTGTGGTGTGTGGGTGCGTGGGATTTCACTGTGCAAGAGAAATGGCGGCTCCAGTCAATCTCAGGGCCCCAGCATCTCTGTGGCGCTGTAAGACGGGGGATTCCACTCCAGGCCTCCTCGTCTGCCTGTAGAGCCCATAGAGGGACAATGTGGAGCAGCACCCCCCTTGCTTACCAGCATCTCAGCGTCTCTGTAATGTGTCGGGAGGATTTCACTCCAGGCTTCCCCGTCACCCCCTATGTCACTTTCCATCTACTGTGGCCCCCAGCTGTTGCACAGCTACAACTACCATTACGTCCTGGTGACATTACATGATGGGAGTTGTAGTTAGGTAACTTGGAAATCTCCAGGTTGCAGAACTACAATTCCCATCTTGTACTGTCACCACAACATGAGAATGGGGCTTGTAGTTATGCAAACATGAGAGCTCCAAGTTGAAGAACTACAACTACCATGATCATGTTGTGGGGACTATACTTTATGGGAGTTGTAGTTTTACAGCTTGGAGCTCTCCTGTTTGCATAACTAAAAATCCCATCTTGTACCATATATATCGTTATTATTATTATTTTATTTATTTAACATGACAGATCACACAGTAGATCCTGATCCAGTGATAGCATTGTCACATATTACTGCACATCTGGATAAAGTCTTAGGCCAGGCCCATGTATGTGTGCTATGTGATTTCCCTCTCTACCTTATAGGAGTATATTCCTTCCTATGTCCGCAGAGGTGCTGGAGATCACATAACACACACAGTGCATGAGCCCGGCCATAGACCACAGCCACCACCCAGCAGTTATCATGGCCAACTAAGCCCCGCCCCCTGCATGGAACATGGCAAAATGGCAGTTGGAAATGGCTGAACATGGGGAATAAGTAACAGGGTGTAAGGTATTTATAGCTCCCCATTCTACACATCTCCTCCCATCACCACTGTCTCCTATGGGGGGGGGGCACCTGTGTGATCATGTGATCAGGGAGGAGTATCTACAGGTACAGATACTCCTGGACAGGACACCCCACTATGTACACAACCCCATCTCTATACAACCCTATCTGCTATACCCTGCTATACTGGATGGGGAATTCTCACTCACATGTTCCTCGAAGACAACTGGAACGTCCTTTTCCTCTACGGACTGCTCCACGTCCATCTTCGGCTCCTCTTCCATTTCTCCAAATCGCCTCCTGTCGCCAATCTCTTGCAGAAATCGCCTGTGTGTGTGAAAAAGTTAAAGATTACATGGAGAAAACTGATTAAAAAATAGAAAATAACAAAAAATACCAGGAGCCAATGGATGTGTGTACTTACGCTCCAACTCCTAATAAAGCTCTGAAGGGTCCAGTAGCTGTTCTATTATGATGTCATATTTCTTTTTTTTTTTTTTTTTTTTTTTTTTTTAAATAAACTTTATTTAAACATCTTAATACAAACACTTGTACTAACCATATAATGCAATATCACTGATATAAACATTACATACATAATGAACAATTGGCCATTGGCGGGAATTTCTATTTTTGTTTGGATGAATAAGATCTTGGTCTATGTGCTCGCCTGCAGTATTTTAATATGGTTTATACTGATACTTGATAATGTTGCTCAAACAAACAAAAAAAACATTTAGCAAAAAGGTTTCAGCCCCTTCCTAAAAGAATATTTTTCCCTTTATAATTACTATTTTATTAATAGTTTTATATAAGGGTAATAAGTGATTATTATTACATATCTGCCGCTACTTTCCCGCCTGCTCTGCCTGTGTAGGGTTCAGGTCCCTTTTGGGGTTTAGTGTTTACGTTCATCTTCACTATTGTGCACAGTTTGCCATAGGCGGCCATTATAACACATATGTGTATAGAGAAGTCCAGTCCCCTACACTCCTCAATACACTTGTTACAGGGGACATATCTAGTTGTAAGGGTCATTCTAACTGGTTAAAGGGGGATTCTATATAACTACAGGGGTACACTGTATCTGGCTATAGCAGACATGGGTTTTGATCCAGGTAGCATATCTAGTAGCAAGGGGCAATATATCTGGTTATAGAGTTATTGTATATGGCTGCAGGGTTCATATCTAGCTACTTAGGAAATTGTATTTGGCTACAGGGGGTATCTGTGTCTACATGGTATTGTAACTGTATACAAGATGCCTCATATCTCAATACAAAGGTACATCTGGCTGTGTAACCTCATTACAGGGGGCATATGTAGTTGCATGGGGTATTGTATCTGGCTACATGGGGTATCTGTGTCTACATGGTATTGTATCTGTATAGTAAGGGAGGCACTGCTTTTGGTTATATGGGGCATATCTGTCTACAGGGGGCATTGTATCTGGTTTTAAAGTATCTGACTAGGAGGGAACATTGCATTTGGTCATAAGGATCATATCTGGTTGCATGGGATGTTAAATCTGGCTGTAGGGAGCATTGTATCCAGCTACTGAGGCATTATTACAGGCTATAGGGGGCCTATCTGTCTACAGGGACCACTGTATCTGGCCGTAGGTGGCATATCTAGCTGCAGGGGCATTATTATTGGCAATAGGGAATGTTATTATGGGGGAATGTGGCCATCATTATGGGGCTATGGAGCATTGTTACTGGCTGCAAGAGAGTTTTAATACTACAGGGCCATTATTGCTGACTACTGGCGACATTACCACTGGGAATGGGGGCATTATATCTGGCTACAGGGGTCCATATTACTGGGGAAGGGGCATTACTAATGGCTGCAGGAGGCACTATTACTTGAGAAGGGGCATTACTCATGGCTACAGGGCTCCATATTACTGGGGAAGGGTCATTACTAATGGCTGTAGGGGGCACTATTACTTGAGAAGGGGCATTACTAATGGCTGCAGGGGGCACTATTACTGGGGAAGGGTCATTACTAATGGCTGTAGGGGGCACTATTACTTGAGAAGGGGCATTACTCATGGCTGCAGGGGCACTATTACTGGGGAAGGGTCATTACTAATGGCTGTAGGGGGCACTATTACTTGAGAAGGGGCATTACTAATGGCTGCAGGAGGCACTATTACTTGAGAAGGGGGCATAATAACTGACACATACAGGTCAGTCCCATTGTTATTGTGGGATCTGATCTTGGAAGGATTTGCTTACAGAGCCTATGGCTGCAGTGTGATCTTAGTCCTTGGGGGTCTCGTTTAGTACATCTTATCACTTAGGGGTACTCTTCTTCCTTCTGTAATACCTGACCCTCTGCATCTCTTTCCTTCTGCCTAAATTCCCCCTTTTTTTTGTCTATTCTATTCTCCTTAAGAAAGCTTTCCCGACATCCCAAACTATACTGTCTGTAGTTGTATTCCTATACTGATGTTCCAGTATTTTCTTAAACCTTTAGAGATTATGCCACACAGTTCTGTTCTAAATGGTTTTCTTTTTTTCTTATAAGATTTACGTGGACTGTAATAGTCATACTTCCTTCTTGTGCAAAATGTTAGTGAAATAAAGGAAATAATGGCTACTTCCCTGTGTGAGTTCTCTGATGATTTCTGATTAAAATATTTGCCACATTCTAAACATGAAATTGTCTTCTTTCCTGTGTGAATTCTTTGATGTCTAACAAGGTCTGACTGCTGAAAACATAATTTCTCACATACTAAAGATTTTCTCCATTTCAGGCATTAAAACTGTTTTATTATTATTTACTGTTGAACTAGATGTATTTTCCGAGTAAGGCTTCCTTCACATTGCCTCTTTTTTCTTAAAAAATGCTATGGCTTTTTTTTCCCCCCAAATTAACGCCTGCGGCCAGATATTAGCTGGGAACTAATGGAAGTTAATGGTTTCCCTTGCACATATGATTTTTTTTTTTTCGAGAAACTGCAGCGTTTTTCTCCCATAGACTTCAATGGAAAGCTTCAGCTACACTAAAAAATGCCACAGGCTATGCATATGGTGATTTTTAGCGGCGCTTTTCAGGGAGAAAAAATAATCGACACTGTCTGGTCACCAGGGAGTTAACTGAACCCTTTGTGGGTCAGACTGTGCTCCGTTTCGGGAAAGGGGGGAGCTTAACTTAGCGTCCAGTCTTCTCCCTGTCATCTTCTCATGAGCAGCTGAGCAGGGACACTGCTTTAGCCACTGAGATGAAGCTGGAGCATCGTCAGCTTACAGTACTATTTCACGGGTCGAGGAGGGCCCGATCAACGATGTAAATGAGTGCCGATCTGCTAGATCGCCGCTCGTTTACTGGGCCTATTCCACGGCCTGATGATCGTTGAGCGAGGGCTGCAGGGACATCGTTATCGATGTCCTTGCAGCCTTTGCAGCATACATTACCTGTCAGGTCTTCTGCTCCGCTCTGTCCTCCTCCCCAGGTCCAGCGCGCTCTAGCTTCAGAATAGCATGTCAGCTGACAGGCCACTCAGCCAATCACAGGCCGCGGTCCCGGCCTGTGATTGGCTGAGGGCTCCGTCAGCTGACAGGCCATTCTGAAGCCAAAGCGTGCGGGACCCGGGGAGGAAGACAGAGCGGAGCAGAAGACCTGACAGGTAATGTATGCTGCTGCTGCTGCTTCTCAAATCGTCGGTCGCCCGCCGTGCACCGCTATTCAACCGTAGCGATGCGCGGTGGGGAACGATGATGTTAGGTCTGGCCCTAAATGAACGATCAGCCGATGACACGATCATCGGCTGATCGTTCTCTCTATTTCACAGAGCGATAATCGGCCGAATGGGGCCGATTCGGCCGATTATCGTTACTGTGGAATAGGGCCCTTAGCCAATCAGCGGCTGCAATAGCGGCTCCATTTGAAGAAGCAGAGCCTGGCACACTTGTATCTCAGTGTGCCGGACTCTGCTGAAGATAGAGGATGTCGGGGTGAGTATCAATAGGGCCCCCTTCTCCCCCAGCACTATACCCATCCCAGCACGGATGGGAAGCAATTATTGCCTTTCTTGCTGGGATGGGTACATTGTAACATCGATGTGACGCCCATGGGGTTAATTGAGGATGCCATGTATCCTCACTTAACCCCCTGGGAGCCACATTGTTTAGTCTGGCACACAAGGTATGTGCCATACTGTAAGCAGCATTTACGAAGAACCTGCCTACGGTAAGATGCAGAACACCTGTCACAATGATGGGTGTTCTGCTCCTGGCCTTTTTTGGTTTGTTTATCCCTTTTGTTTTTCAGATATCGGTATCCTGTGGATTACGTCGGATTCGTTGGACTGCGTCGTTTACCAGAGTTGTTTTATATTGAAATAGAATGGTCAAGGAGGGGTGTGTGGGTGTTCTTTTTTAAATAAAATGGCTGGTTATGGAAATAGGGGGATCCCTATACATTTTGTTTTAATCTAATTATTTATTTATGGGGGAAAAAATGTATAGGGTTCCCCTTATTTTCATAACTAGCCAGGTTTAAAAACCTAACAGCAGCAGCCTATTAGTACCAGGGTGGGAAGGGCCATTTGTTTTGGCCCTCCCCAGCCTAATACCAACCAGCTAACACCCAGTCCAGAAGCGCCAAATTCGATGCTACAGGACTACGGTGCCTAGCTCTTCCCAGTACTCCTGGTGGCAATGGGCCCTTGGGTAATATATGGGGGTTAGTGTTTGCCATTTTATACCGGCTTAGACTAGGCCCCGACTTAGTAATGGTTTCTGTCTAGCAGACAGCTTTCACTAAGAAGTCTGAAAGTAAAGAAAAATAAAGCAACACAATAGTGAACAGGGGGAGAAGGGGGGACCTATTGATACTCACTTCGACATCTTCAGCAGAGCCTGGCACACTGAGATCCAAGTTTGTCAAGCTCTGCCTCTTCAAAGAGGGAGCCTGTAAATCAGTGGCTGTAGCTAGGACACTGCTGCAGCCGCTGATTGGCTGAGCTGATTATGGTTCGGCGTCATCTCAGCCAATCAGCGGCTGAAGCAGTGTCCCCGCTCCAATTACAAGAAGAAGATGGGGGGGGGGGGGGGGGCAGGGCATAAAAAAAGCCACAAAAAAAACTAGGTGTGAAGGCACCCAAAAAAATTTCCCACGTTCTGAACATGAAAATTATTTCTTCCCTATAGAAATTCTCTGATGTTCTCTGATTGCTCAGCATAACATTTCCCACATTCTGCAAATGGAAATGATCTCTCCCCTGTGTGAGAAGATCTGATTTATAAATAAATCCTTTGCCACATTTTGAATATGAAAATGGCCTCTCGTCTGTGTCAGATTTTTTTATATATATATTTTTTTTATTAAGTAGTTTTGTTTTTCAAAAAATTTAAAATTACATCTTTGATTAATTTTTACAAAAATCCAATGTATACATTATACAATCTCATAAAACATTTACTGACAAACAATAACCCTAAAGGACAATGAGGTAAAAAATATATATTAATAAATAGAAAAAATCAACACACCCTTCTAATCCTGAAGTGGTAGATAATGTTTCATCTCTGTGTCATCTTTCCATTTGCCCCAAAGATAAACAGAGGGTTTTTTTTTACTTAAAAAGGAAATCCTTTCGTACCCCAGTACCTTTTTATCTAGATTTTCCCAGTGGGATATTAATGGCGGGCGGCAATAATCCAGCTCCGGAGAATCACCAGTCTTGCCGTTAATAGTAATTTCAAAACTATGTTCCTATGTTTATCTAACTGATTAGAACAACCCAGAATCCCACATAGTGCACTATAAGGGGGGCCAGTTCCCAATTTATTCCATATATATTCTACCACCTCTCTCCAAAAACGTTGGCATTGATTGCATCTCCAAAGCACATGCATATAATTTGCTTCTGGTTCCCCTCATTTAAGGCACCTATCATTACTCCGATACCTCATCCTATACAATACATTTAGCGTGTTACTCAGTCTTTTGATTATCCTAAACAGGGTCCTCATAAATTTATATTAATGAAGACTCTTACCATGTTTGCTAAAACACTATCCCATTCTTCTTCTTCTCCCACTGGGCCAAGTTATTTTTTCCAGACTTTCCTTTTAACCAATCAGTAGTTTCCCATAATACTGAATTGTGGTGCATTTACATAGAGAGATTTATCTGACAGTTTAATGAAGCCAAAGCTGACCACACCGTATGTAATGGATGTAATGGAACAGAGGGGATTACTTCCCGAAGAAACCTTTTTGAGGTCTAACGTGCGCCAGGGTCTGAGGTAAGGTCTCCTCCGTTCCATTACGTGATGGTGTGATAAGCATAATTCAGTATGATGGGTAACTAATGCCTGTCCGACACCGCATACCCCCCCCCCCCCGGTAGAGCCCCCAACACTTACCCCATCATGCCAGTCCCACCCCCAAAGCCAGTCCCACCACGGAGAAATCGCTGTCGGGCTCATCTATTCTCTGCGGCAGGACCAGCTTAGAGAGCTTGGGGGGTCAGGTAGGCTCTGCCCTGGGTACTGGGGGACAGGTTTCCTAAAATCTTTATACTTAATATTCTAAGCATGAAGACGGTTTCTTCTCTGTGATGTATCTCACCCCCTGTGTGATATATATTTTGTCTTACAGTCTGTGATGAATCAGAAGAACCTGCTTAAAGGGAACCTGTCAACCCCCGTTGAACCTGTCAACAGGCTCCCGACCCCCCGCTACAGCCCCCTATACTCACCTGATCCGGCCAGGTCCCGCTTCTGGATCCGGTCGGGTCACGGAGATATCAGCCGCTGCACCCCGGCGCGCACGCTGAGAGATGATTCCAACGCTTCTCTATGAGCGTTGAACTCATCTCTCAGTGCGCGCGCCGGGCTGCAGCGGCTGATATCTCCGTGACCCGACCGGATCCAGAAGCGTGACCCGGCAGGATCAGGTGAGTATAGGGGGCTGTAGCGGGGGTCGGGAGCTTGTCACCCCGGCATGGGGGGGGGGGGGGGTGACAGGTTTTCTTTAAAGAATCAGATGACATCTTTTTGTTATGAGGGTCTGAGGGTGGATCTAGGCTAATGGCTTGTTCTCTGTATGTGTCTTGTGTAATATGATGATTGACAGCTTCCTGAGCTCTTGGTACCGTCATCTGCCAAGAATAAATTATAAGGTTAAACAATATAACCTTGAAAATGATATTGATATGTTATAGCTGTCTAAAAGTTCTAATTTCAATTCAGTAGCACAAAGCAAAAGTCAATTATTAAAATGTATCTGTCATCAGGGCTTCTGTCGGATCAGTGGTGAATTCCATATTTCGGGTGAAAATTCGAGTCTCCGTGGCTATGAACATGCCTCAAACTAGAATGCGCTCCACCCCCATTCTGATCCATTAGGGTTGTATGCATTACAGTCTTCGGTCTTGCGCAACATGGTCTCATGCGTGTTCATAGGCATTGAGACTAGAATTTTCACCGGCATCGTGGAATTCACCAGTGATCCAGCAGCAACCACTTTAACCCCTTCCCCCAATATGATGTCCAGGGACGTCATGAAAAGCAGTGCCAGAATGCCGCGCTCCCCCCGGACAGTTAACCCTATAGACGCCGCGGTCTGTGTGACCGCAGCGTATATGGGAAGATCTCCTTCTTCTCGACGATCGGGTGCCTGGGAGGAGCACAGCAGTGTTACAGCATGTGCAGCTGCCTCCTCCCAGGCACCCTCTCTCTGCCGGAGCCGACCCTGCGCCCCCTCCTCCCCGTTCTTCCCCTCCTCCCTGTGCTCCTGTCACGGCCGCGGCGGCGTCCCGTGTTCCGGGCCGCCGCCGCGACCTCCTCCTGCCCCATGCAGCCGCCGGGGTCCTTGTGCAGGGACCCGGCGCTGCTGCTAGTTCGGCCCCTGGGGGCGCCTCACCTCTCCTCCGCTCCTGTCTCTGTCTGTGCCGGCCGGCGCGCGCGTCCCCGCCTCCCAGGGCGTGCGCGCGCCGGCTGTCTCAGGTTTAAAGGGGCAGTGAGCTCCTAATTGGTCCACATGTCAATCACTCCCCTATAAGTTCCAGCCCTGCCCCACTACAGGTGTTGGAGCCTCTACATGCTTCCCATAGCGTATGGCCCAGCCCCCTGTTGTTCCTGATTCCTATCCGCTACCTGGTCCCAAGTCCTTGTTCCTGGTTCCTGCTCCCCTGTCACTCCATTGCTCCTGTGTTCAGCCGGTCACCTGCGGTTACGCCTACAGACCTCTGTCAGCACTATCTCCTGCCTACTGCTCCTGCCACGCCTCGCCTGCCGTCACTAGCAACCAAGCCAGGGGTAGCGACCTGGGGGTCGCCTGCCGCAGCAAGTCCATCCCGCCTTGCGGCGGGCTCTGGTGAATACCAGCGGCCCCTTAGACTCCGCTCCCTGGTGAGGTTAGTGCCATCGCTGGTGACGGTCCAGTGGATCCACTACTCCAGGCGTTACAGCTCCCCCTTCCCAGCCCGCTCTCTCCCTCTGCAGGCGCTCCCCCTCCCTCCCCGTGCTTCCTTTCCTGGCGCCCCCACCACCACCACCACCGTGCTTCCTTTACCGGAGCCCCCCCAACCTCCCCGTGCTTCCTTTCCTTTATTTTGGCACCGCAAGTCCTCTGTGACATGGTATTATGGCTAAAAAAAAACCTGAAATAAGAAAAGACCCTAAAAATACACAAGGCTTCTGTCATGTCTGCGGCCTGCGGCACTGCGGCCACATGTGGGGGATTTCTAGAAACATTGGAATATGGGGAATAAAAAGTGAGTTCCATTTCTCAGTTAGTATTTGCTGTGTTAGAGGGAAACAATAGATTAACCCCTTCCCCCAATATGACGTCCAGGGACGTCATGAAAAGCAGTGGCAGAACGCATCATGACGTCCCTGGACGTCATGCTTTCCCTGCATCCCCCCTCTGTCTCTATCTAAGATCGAGCAGCAAGAGGAGGCTGTGTGACACAGCCTCCTCCTGCTGCCACTGCCCGGAGGGGAGCCGCGCTCCCCCCGGGCAGTTAACCCCATAAACGCCGCGGTCAATGCGACTGCAGCGTCTATGGGGAGATTCAATGTCCTCCCGCCGATCGGGCGGCGGGGGGAGGCTGCAGAATGTTGCCTCCCCCCACCGCCACTACATGTATGTCCCCCTCCCCTCGTTCTCCGATACTGGCGGATCGCCGCTATTACCGTTATAGCGGCGATCCGCCGGTACCGGGCATTACCATCGCCGTCGCCTTTCATCTCCCCCCACCGTGAATCTCCCACGGTGGGGGGAGATGAAAAAGTATCAATCAGACCCCAGATCAGCCCCCCTAGTGGGCGATCACTACCCGCTCCCCTCCCCGGGCGGCCATCACATCCAAGATGGCCGCCCCATCCCTGTGAACAGACTATCTCTGTAATAAAATAATAATCAAAGCCCCATGCTCTCCGCCACCAGAGGTAGCGGAGAGCATG
Organism: Dendropsophus ebraccatus; assembly: GCF_027789765.1. Lineage (NCBI taxonomy): Eukaryota > Metazoa > Chordata > Amphibia > Anura > Hylidae > Dendropsophus > Dendropsophus ebraccatus. The sequence goes on from NC_091466.1 coordinate 45,540,383, forward strand.
GGGCAGTGATCGGGGACCCCCCTGTGTGGTCCCGGAGCAGGTGATCGGCGGTATATACTATATACCGCTGATCGCCTGTTCCCAGTGCAAAGAAGCACTTTTTATCCCCTGTCACCATAAATGATTGGTGACAGGGGATAAAAAGTGATAGTGTCGCCCCCCACCCCCCCCAGTCACCCCCATCCCCCAGTCACCCCCCTTCCCTATATACATTACCTGATCCAGGGAGGTCCTTCCTCCTTGGCGTCCAGGCTGATTCTGAAGTGCGCATGCGCTCCAGAATCAGTTATCTCGGAAAATTTAAAGTTGCCCGTAACCACCCCAGATTGTCTGTAACCACCGCAGGTTGCCCATGACCACCCCAGGTTGCCCATGACCACCCCACATTACCTGTAATCTAATTTTTTATTGTATTTTAGTAACTGCGCTATTCTAATAACTATTACTAGCTGCGGTTTTCCTCCAGCAAATTGGCACTCCTTCCCTTCTAAGCCCCGCTGTGAGCCCATACAGTGGTTTATGCCCACATATGGGGTACCGTTTTACCCAGAAGAAGCTGTGTTACAGATTTTGGGGTACGTTTTTTCTCCCATTCCTCGTGAAATTGAGAAATTTTAAACTAAACAAACATATTATTGGAAAAATTCGAGTTTTTCATTTTTACTGTCTTATTTTGAATACTTTCCTCTAATACCTGTGGGGTCAAACCGCTCACTGCACCCCAAGATGAGTTCTTTGAGGGGTGTACTTTCCTAAATGGGGTGACTTTTGGTGGGGTTCTATTCTGCTGACACTACAAGGGCGCTGCAAACGCACCTGGGGCTCAGAAACTTCTTCGGAAAAATCTGCACTGAAAATGCTAATTGGCGCTCCTTCCCTTCTGAGCCCGGCTGGGTGCCCAGGAGAACCTGCGTTACAGATTTTGGCATGCAGCTTCTCCCCTGTTCCTAGTGAAATTGAGAAATTTCCAACTAAACGAACATATTATTGGAAAAATTGGAAAAAAGTTATACGTAGGATGTACCTCACGAAAATTAAAAGTTAGAATTGCGGAACATCTTCATGACATTGCAAAAAAGAGCACTCATATGTCCGGTGCCGCACGACATTTTGTAGACATTCATAATGGTGACACTAAGTTTTTCTAATTTTTTGGTATTGAGAAGGTGCATAAAGATGCAAGAGGAGGGGATTGGCAGCGCAAGCTGTTGAATAGAGAAGCATATTGGATCCTCAATCTGGGTTCCCGGTTTCCCAAAGGGTTAAATTACAAAACGGACCTAATGTATTTATATTGATATCCTCTCATGCATGATTCCTCCTGTCCACCAGATGGAGCTGTTACTCACCTGTCCTGTGTCCAGCTGCATGTTGGTGATTCACCTCATTGCTGATTGCTAGCCCACTCTATGATGTTTGCTGGACACGGATACAGGTGAGCTTTTTCCTTTTGTGTTTTAATTGTTTTGAGCACTATTTATATGTTTCATGCACACAATGTATCTATGCAGTGATTAAGACGTACCAACGTCGAAACGCGTCGCACTATCCATGTGTTGGATGTTTTATTCTATTTTTGTCCAAGCTAAATAAAAGTGGATTTTATTAAGGATGGCTGTCTCGCTGGAATACTTTCTGGACATTGTAATCTACAGGATACCGATATCTGAAAAACAGAAGGGAAAAAACACACAAAATAAATGCCAGTAGCAGAACACCCATCATTGTGACAGGTATTCTGTACCTTACAGCATGCAGCATCTTAGCAGATGCTGCCTACAGTATGGCACACAAGGGGTTAAGTCAGTGCCGAATTTACCACTAGGCACCTGTAGTCCGGTGCCTTGGGCAGCACCTTGCAGAGGGGCAGCACCAGAGAGCAGGGGGAAGAAAACAACTTTTTTTGTTTTTATTTTTGGAAGTCTCCCACCTCTCTTTCTGACCTGCCAGGAAATCTATTGCCTTTGGGGGGCGGGGGAGTAGAGTGAGGGAGACTGGTAAGATGGTGTTATCCAGGCACAGTATGGTAGTGTTATCCAGTCACAGTATGGTGGTATTGATCAGCTCTGGTGCGGCAGTGTCAAATGTGACACCTGGAGCTATTACCTACCAATCTACCAATCCTGTGGTGGGGCATCTTCAAGTGTAGTGCCCAGGGCAGCAGCAGCTGCTAATACGGTCCTGGGATACATATGCATAGTTGCCAACAGTCCCGTTTTCGCCGGGACTGTCCTGGATTTGACAGGCCAGTCCCCACTAAGTAATGTCCTGGGTTGCCCTGGTAAGCTCCGCCCCTGTGACGTCACGCATTGAAGCCTAAGCATAGGCTTTTTGGCTGGAGGCTGTATATTCTGCCTCCAGCCACCAGAGGCCGCTCTCTCCTCCCAGCTACAGGACCTGACAGTGAGGTCACTCACTCCTGCCTCTGGGATAGAAGAGCAAGATGGCCGTGTGCTGCAGGGAGCCAGGTAATAAGGTGTCCACATGAGGGGGATTATGCTGAAGGACTGGTATACACTATATACCAGTCACAGCTCTGATTACACTGGCCAACAAATTTTCAAATGTTGTTTGGTTCAGAAATAAAATTATCCATTTCTTAATGATTTTTATGTGTTGAATTCAAATATCACGAGGAAAAATGTTAATTGGCTCTAGTTTCTATGATATCGAAGCGTTCTCATGTTACTGTTTTGTGAATTGTATAGAATACAGTATAATAGCCTACACATTTATTACTTCTGCAGTCAAAAGGAAGCAAGTTTACTGTTCATAAACTTTTGAAATACAGTGGTGCCTTGGATTACGAGCATAATTTGTTCCGGGACCGCGCTTGTAATCCAAATCCACTCTTAAACCAAAGCAAGTTTTCCCATAAGAAATCATAGAAATGCAGACAATTGGTTCCACACCCCCAAAATAATGATTTATTATTCTGAATAACATAGGAAACTTAGTTCTATCTGAAATCAACTACAATTTACAGGCATATCCAAGAATTTTTACAAATTACGTTTATTGAACTCTGGAATGTAGGTCTTTATTCAATGGCTTCTCGGTGCATTTACACGTCTTTTGTATTCATACATGGGATTGTCTCTGATAACTGTCCAACAGTAATCTGCAAGCATTGATGGGTTCCATGAAGGCTAGGTTCACACTGCGTTTTTGCAATTCATTTTTTTTTTCATCAGTTTTTTTGCAAAAAAAAAAACTGATGAAAAACGGATGCATTTGTGTGCATCCGTTTTGATCCGTTTTTCCATTGACTTCATTCTAAAAAAAAAAATGGATCAAAACACATCCATTTTCTTTGACGGACAAGAAAACGTAGGTGACACTACTTTTGTGTCCATTACAAAAAAAAACAGATCCTTTTTTTTTACAATGGAAGTCAATGGAAAAACGGATCAAAACGGATGCACACAAACGCATCAGTTTTTTATCTGTTTTTTTGCAAAAAACAGATGATGAAAGAAAAACGGATTGCAAAAACACAGTGTGAACCTAGCCTTACCCTGATACATTTTTTCCATATTGGTCATTCTAATGGTGCGTTTACACAGAGAGATTTATCTGACAGATCTTTGAAGCCAAAGCCAGGAACAGACTATAAACAGGGTGCAGGTCATAAAGGCTTTGGCTTAAAAAATCTGTCAGATAAATCTCTCTGTGTAAATGCACCATTAGAGGATGCAATACTGATGATGCAAACTTTTCCCAGTATTGTATTACAGGCTGTGAGAAGTATAGCAAGTACGTCTGTATCTTGAAAATTAGAGCCAATTTCAAAATTTGAACATCGTTTTCGATCTCAGCACCCCAAAATTAGTAAAGATCAACAGTTTTCATGTCGGAACCTTTTTGGCTGTTGACCAGTGTTACCAGTCTGATTACCAGTATACTAGCCTCTCACACCAGTGTATAGTTTATAATCCCCCTCATGAGGGCACTTCATTATACCACCAGTATTATACAGTGCTGTGAGACTGGTGGTATACTGAGGAGCCCACATGAGGGGGATAATGCTGAAGGAGATAACGCTATGTACATTGGTATGAGAGGCTAGTATACTGGAAGACTGGTAATCACAGCTGTGACTGATATCCAGTGTCCTAGCCTCTCACACCAATGTATATAGCTTTACCTCCTTCAGCATTATCCCCTCATGTGGGCCCCTCATTATACCAGCAGCCTCGCAGTACTCACTGTATTATACTGGTGGTATAATGAGGGGCCCACATGAGGGCATGATGCTAAAGTCTGCCCCAGTCACCCTCCAGTCTGCGTCAGCTACCCCAAGTAGCCCCCAGTCTGCCCCAGCTACCCCAAGTAACCCCCAGTCACCCCCCAGTCTGCTTAAAGAGGACCTGTCACCCCCCGTGACGGTGTGACAGGCTCCCGGCCCCCATTAGAGCCCCCTATACTTACCTCATTGCGCCGGGTCCCACTTCCAGAGCCGGTCGGGTGACTGAGATTTCAGCGCCCGAAGCCCGGCGCGCTCGCTCACAGGAGAGGCCGATGCTCATAGAGAATGAAGGAGCATCGGACTCACCATTCATTTTCTATGAGCATCGGACTCTGCTGTGAGCACGCGCACCGGGCTTCGGGCGCTGAAATCTCAGTCACCCGACCAGCTCAGGAAGCAGGACCCGGCGCAATGAGGTAGGTATAGGGGGCTCTAACAGGGGGTCGGGAGCCTCTCACCCCGGCACGGGGGGTGACAGGTTTCCTTTAAGCTACCCCCACTCACCACCCAGTCTGCTCCAGTCACCCCCGGTCTGCCCCTAGTCTCCCTTCAGTCTGCTCCAGTCACCCCTTAGTCTGCCACAACTACCCCAAGTAACCCCCAGTCACCCCCCAGTCTGCTTAAGTAACCCCCAGTCACCACCCAGTCTTCCCCATTCTCCCCCCAGTCTGCCCCAGCTGCTCCCAGCTACCCCCAGTCTTCCCCAGCTAGCCCCAGTCTGCTCCAGCTATCCCAAGTAACCCCCAGTCACCCCCAGTCTGCTTAAGCTACCCCCACTCACCACCCAGTCTGCTCCAGTCACCCCCAGTCTGCCCCAGTATCCCTCCAGTCTGCCCCAGCTACCCCCAGTCTGCCCCAGCTACCCCCAGTCTGCCTAAGCTACCCCAAGTAAGCCTCAGTCACCCCCCAATCTGCTTGTTACCCCCAGTCACCAGCCAGTCTGCCCCAGTCTGCCCGAGCTATCCCCAGTCTGCCCGAGCTATCCCCAGTCTGCCCGAGCTATCCCCAGTCTGCCCGAGCTATCCCCAGTCTGCCCGAGCTATCCCCAGTCTGCCCGAGCTATCCCCAGTCTGCCCGAGCTATCCCCAGTCTGCCCGAGCTATCCCCAGTCTGCCCGAGCTATCCCCAGTCTGCCCGAGCTATCCCCAGTCTGCCCGAGCTATCCCCAGTCTGCCCGAGCTATCCCCAGTCTGCCCGAGCTATCCCCAGTCTGCCCGAGCTATCCCCAGTCTGCCCGAGCTATCCCCAGTCTGCCCGAGCTATCCCCAGTCTGCCCGAGCTATCCCCAGTCTGCTCCAGTCACCCCCAGTCTGCTCCAGTCACCCCCAGTCTGCTCCAGTCACCCCCAGTCTGCTCCAGCCACCCCCCAGTCTACTCCAGCCACCCCCCAGTCTACTCCAGCCACCCCACTCTGCCCCAGCTACCCCCAGTCACCCCCAGCTACCTCCAGTCACCCCCAGTCTTCCCCGGCTACCCTCAGTCTGCCCCAGCTACCCCCAGTCTGCCCCAGCTACCCCCAGTCTGCCCCTGTCACCCAACAGTCTGCTCCAGTTACCCCCCAGTCTGCTCCAGACACCTCCCAGTAGGGCTGGGCGATATTGGCCTAAATCAATATCGCGGTTTATCACACATGTAGCTGCGGTAACGATAATTGGACGATAACTATAACACGCCCCTTTGTAAGCCACACCCCTTTTACAAGCCACACCCACTTGCCTGTGCCAAACTCTGGATATTTAGTTCTAAAATAGAAAAGTAACTCACTGAGCAGCAACACAAGGCTGTGAATTTAGTCTATTGTCATTATTATTTGTCATTATTAGGGGGTCTCATCAGAGTTATACAGCTACGTACACACAGGAGGGGGAGAGGTCTCTCTATATATACACACAGGAGGGGGGACAGGTCTCTCTATATACTCAGGAGGGGGGAAAGGTCTCTATACACAGGAGGGAGGACAGGTCTTTCTATACACAGGGAGGGGGCAGGTCTCTCTATATACTCAGGAGGGGGGACAGGTCTCTCTATACACACAGGAGGGGGGACAGGTCTCTCTATACACAGGAGGGGGGACAGGTCTCTCTATACACAGGAGGGGGGACAGGTCTCTCTATATACACACAGGAGGGGGGACAGGTCTCTCTATATACACACAGGAGGGGGGACAGGTCTCTCTATATACTCAGGAGGGGGGACAGGTCTCTCTATACACAGGAGGGGGGGACAGGTCTCTCTATACACAGGAGGGGGACAGGTCTCTCTATACACAGGGAGGGGACAGGTCTCTCTATACTACAGGAGGGGGGACAGGTCTCTCTATACACAGGAGGGGGGACAGGTCTCTCTATACACAGGAGGGGGGACAGGTCTCTCTATACACAGGAGGGGGGACAGGTCTCTCTATACACAGGAGGGGGGACAGGTCTGTCTATACACAGGAGGGGGGACAGGTCTCTCTACACAGGGAGGGGGCAGGTCTCTATATGCTCAGGAGGGGGGACAGGTCTCTCTATACAAAGGAGGGGGGACAGGTCTCTCTATACACAGGAGTGGGACAGGTCTCTCTATACACAGGAGGGGGGACAGGTCTCTCTATACACAGGAGGGGGGGCAGGTCTCCTGTGGCTGCGAATTTAGTCTATTGTCATTATTATTTGTCATTATTAGGGGGTCTCATCAGAGTTATCCAGCTACGTACACACAGGAGGGGGAGAGGTCTCTCTATATATACACACAGGAGGGGGGACAGGTCTCTCTATATACTCAGGAGGGGGGACAGGTCTCTATACACAGGAGGGAGGACAGGTCTCTCTATACACAGGGAGGGGGCAGGTCTCTCTATATACTCCGGAGGGGGGACAGGTCTCTCTATACACACAGGAGGGGGGACAGGTCTCTCTATACACAGGAGGGGGACAGGTCTCTCTATACACAGGAGGGGGAACAGGTCTCTCTATATACACACAGGAGGGGGGACAGGTCTCTCTATATACACACAGGAGGGGGGACAGGTCTCTCTATATACACAGGGGGGGGGACAGGTCTCTCTATATACTCAGGAGGGGGACAGGTCTCTCTATACACAGGAGGGGGGGACAGGTCTCTCTATACACAGGAGGGGGACAGGTCTCTCTATACACAGGAGGGGGGGACAGGTCTCTCTATACACAGGAGGGGGGACAGGTCTCTCTATACACAGGAGGGGGGACAGGTCTCTATACACAGGAGGGGGGACAGGTCTCTCTATACTCAGGAGGGGGGACAGGTCTCTCTATACACAGGGAGGGGACAGGTCTCTCTATACACAGGAGGGGGGGCAGGTCTCTCTATACACAGGAGGGGGGACAGGTCTCTCTATACACAGGGAGGGGGCAGGTCTCTCTATACACAGGAGGGGGGGCAGGTCTCTCTATACACAGGAGGGGGGACAGGTCTCTCTATACACAGGAGGGGGGACAGGTCTCTCTATACACAGGAGGGGGGACAGGTCTCTCTATACACAGGAGGGGGGACAGGTCTCTCTACACAGGGAGGGGGCAGGTCTTTATATGCTCAGGAGGGGGGACAGGTCTCTCTATACAAAGGAGGGGGGGACAGGTCTCTCTATACACAGGAGGGGGGACAGGTCTCTCTATACACAGGAGTGGGACAGGTCTCTCTATACACAGGAGGGGGGACAGGTCTCTCTATACACAGGAGGGGGGGAAGGTCTCTCTATACACAGGAGGGGGGACAGGTCTCTATACACAGGAGGGGGGACAGGTCTCTCTATATACACAGGAGGGGGGACAGGTCTCTCTATACACAGGGAGGGGGCAGGTCTCTATACACAGGAGGGGGGACAGGTCTCTCTATACACAGGAGGGGGACAGGTCTCTCTATACACAGGAGGGGGGGACAGGTCTCTCTATACACAGGAGGGGGGGACAGGTCTCTCTATACACAGGAGGGGGGACAGGTCTCTCTATACACAGGAGGGGGGACAGGTCTCTATACACAGGAGGGGGGACAGGTCTCTCTATACTCAGGAGGGGGGACAGGTCTCTCTATACACAGGAGGGGGGACAGGTCTCTCTATACACAGGAGGGGGGACAGGTCTCTCTATACACAGGAGGGGGGACAGGTCTCTCTATACACAGGGAGGGGACAGGTCTCTCTATACACAGGAGGGGGGGCAGGTCTCTCTATACCCAGGAGGGGGGACAGGTCTCTCTATACACAGGAGGGGGGACAGGTCTCTCTATACACAGGAGGGGGGACAGGTCTCTCTATACACAGGAGGGGGGACAGGTCTCTCTACACAGGGAGGGGGCAGGTCTTTATATGCTCAGGAGGGGGGACAGGTCTCTCTATACAAAGGAGGGGGGACAGGTCTCTCTATACACAGGAGGGGGGACAGGTCTCTCTATACACAGGAGTGGGACAGGTCTCTCTATACACAGGAGGGGGGACAGGTCTCTCTATACACAGGAGGGGGGGAAGGTCTCTCTATACACAGGAGGGGGGGAAGGTCTCTCTATACACAGGAGGGGGGACAGGTCTCTATACACAGGAGGGGGGACAGGTCTCTCTATATACACAGGAGGGGGGACAGGTCTCTCTATACACAGGGAGGGGGCAGGTCTCTATACACAGGAGGGGGGACAGGTCTCTCTATACACAGGGAGGGGGCAGGTCTCTCTATATACTCAGGAGGGGGGACAGGTCTCTCTATACACAGGAGGGGGACAGGTCTCTCTATACACAGGAGGGGGGACAGGTGTCTCTATATATTTAGGAGGGGGACAGGTCTCTCTATATAATCAGGAGGGGGGCAGGTCTCTATACACAGGGAGGGGGCAGGTCTCTCTATATACTCAGGAGGGGGGACAGGTCTCTCTATACACAGGAGGTGGACAGGTCTCTCTATACACAGGAGGGGGGACAGGTCTCTCTATACACAGGAGGGGGGACAGGTCTCTCTATACACAGGAGGGGTACAGGTCTCTCTATACACAGGAGGGGGGACAGGTCTCTCTATACACAGGAGGGGGGACAGGTCTCTCTATACACAGGAGGGGGGACAGGTCTCTCTATACACAGGAGGGGGACAGGTCTCTCTATACACAGGAGGGGGGACAGGTCTCTCTATACACAGGAGGGGGGACAGGTCTCTCTATACACAGGAGGGGGGACAGGTCTCTCTATACACAGGAGGGGGGACAGGTCTCTCTATACACAGGAGGGGGGACAGGTCTCTCTATACACAGGAGGGGGGACAGGCCTTTCTATACACAGGGAGGGGGCAGGTCTCTCTATATACTCAGGAGGGGGGACAGGTCTCTCTATACACAGGAGGGGGACAGGTCTCTATACACAGGAGGGGGACAGGTCTCTCTATACACAGGAGGGGGGACAGGTCTCTCTATACACAGGAGGGGGGACAGGTCTCTCTATACACAGGAGGGGGGACAGGTCTCTCTATACACAGGAGGGGGACAGGTCTCTCTATACACAGGAGGGGGGACAGGTCTCTCTATACACAGGAGGGGGGACAGGTCTCTCTATACACACACAGCAGACAACTGAGACAGCTCTGCTATTGTAGTGTTCATGAACTGTGACAGCTCTATGCTATGCATGGACATACGGAATTGAGAAACCCTTTCTAAACAAGACAGTGGCTCCTCCGTGCAGTAACCTGCTGCTACACACTGTCCCTTCAATCGTTATCTGGCCTGGGGGGGATGATCTACATCCCTGTGGCTGGAGAGTGTACCTCCCGGAGACTGGTGACGGGGGAGGGCTGTGTTAACGGCAGCGGCACATATTAGGAAGAGGTTACCTCATGAGAGCTGCTGTTAGTTACACAGAGGGGGAGAGTTGTGGCAGCGCACAGTGACTGGAGCCTCTGGACGGGTCCCGGCAGTGATAGGAGGGGGCAGAGCGGTCACCGGGTCCTCGGCTCTGTGCTGCATGCGCTGACGGGGGAGAGAGGCCCAGGCGGGGAGCGCAGGACACTTAGAGGCTGCACTCCGCCGCTGTTCTCCACAGGCTCAGTGTCCACGTCTTGGGGCCCGGGGGGAGATAATCTGGATCCCCGGGCTGTAGTGTCAGAGCTCAGTGATCGCTCATCCGATCTGCTACAGCCACGTCCTGCCTGGCTGCCGGCATCCCTGCTCAGCACACAACAAACGTGAAATACTGCAGATACCGTCCTGGCAAAGTTGAGGTCGGTTAACCGACACCAGAGACGGTATCGGTATTTTCACGGTATGCCGCCCAGCCCTACCCCCCAGTCTGCCACAGTCACCCCCAGTCTGCCCCAACCACCCCCCAGTCTGCACCAGTCTCCCTCAGTCTGCCCCAGTCACCCCCAGCTACCAAGGTTTCATGGGACCCCATGGCTCCTAGCTGCACCTCTGTCCCTCACCTGTACTACTACACCGCTCATCTATTCCTGTACTACTACACCCCTCATCCTTTTGTATTGTTCTGACTGGAAAATTCTAACTGGAAAATTCTGGAACCCCCCAAAAAAACTCTGGTGACAAGCCACACCCCGAAAACCACACCCACAATAGGCCACACCCATGAAGACCACACCTTCTATAAGCCACACCCCTTGTTGACAACGCAAAAGTGTCCCAGGAAAAATTTTTGAAGTGTTGGCAACCATGCATATGGATGCATGACATCCATGCTTAATCTCTTGTGTTCCAGACTGAACAATGTGGCCACCAGGGGGGTTAAGTGAGAATGCATGGCATCCTCAATTAACCCCATGGGGGCCACATTGATGTCACAATATACCCATCCCAGCAAGGAAGGGGTTAATTGCCCTCCTTCCTTGCTGGGATGAGTACAGTGCTGGGGGGAGAAGGGGGCCCTATTTATACTCACCACTAACGTCTTCGCTCTTCAACAGAGCCTGGCACACTGAGATGCAAGTGTGCCAGACTTTGCCTCTTCATAAATGGCACCCGCTGCAAATGTTCCGGTGCAGTCACTGATCAGAAGAAGACCAGGAGAAGACCGGAGGATAAGTTAACCCCCTGTGGAGGTTGTGAGGAATGAAAAGTGGAACCTGATTGGTTGCTAGGGGCAACTGAGCCAGTTTCACTTTACACCATGTTTAATAAATCTGCCCCATATGCGTAGGCTATGGCTTTTTTTAGTGGAGCTGAAGACTTCTATTGAAATCTATGGGAGAAAAACTCAGCAGTTTGCCGGAAAAACTGTAAACCCGTAAAACAGCCACAGAGCTACAGAAACACCAGAGAGGAGAAAAGAACGCCATAAATTAACACCATAAGTGCAAGGAAAATCATGAACTTCTATTGATTTCCAGCTAACATCTGGCCACATGCGTTTTTGAAAAAAAAAACAGCGTTTTCCTAAGAAAAAGAGGCAGTGTGAAGGAAGCCTAATAGAATATTGTTACAAGCATTCTACTGGTATTACCAAATCTCACCACTTGAAGGCGGCAGAAGATATAGGACAATCTATTAAAGGGGTAGTTCAGCATTTCAAAATTATTCACTAAATAACCCACATTACAAAGTTATATAACTTTGTAATGTATGTTATGTTAGTGAATGGCCCCCTTCATTGGTGTATTATACTTACCGCATTCATGTCGACCCCCGTCCGCCATCTTGTGACAATGATGTCATCTTCAGGAGGCCGGCCGGAGCGCTCCAGCCGTCCCTCATGCCGGCCCCCCTCTGCCGCGTCATCAGCTGCTCAGACGCGATTGGCTGAGCATAACTGTGCTCAGCCAATAACGGCTGAGCAGTTGATGATTGTCCCAAGATGGCGGAACGGGGTCGACACGAATCAGGTGATTATAGGGCATCACACTTCCGGGTCTAGCGTGGGGGGGGGGGGGGGTTGACACGGGGAAGGGGCTCTCCATGGCGTGTAATACGCCTATGCTCTGTGCATGCTAGATCCGTCTAATACCTGCAATAATAATTGCACCACCTGGGTGAGGCAGGTGGAGTGCACGATCCAAAAGGGGCAGCCACTCCCCAACTGGAACACAGAAAAAAAGAAAAAATTGGTCAGCTCTCCTAAAACACCGTTCACACTAGGCAGGAGCACGTTGCCATGGCTGAAATTGCAAACACACAAAAACAGAGAAAAAATGCAACAGCTCACCACAACAGCAAGATACAGACCCACTACAGACATGTTTTTGTGTGTTTGCAATTTCAGTAATGCCTAGTATCTGTGGTTATATCGCACGCCACACGCTGTAAAAAAAAAAAACAGTAGCAGAATAGCTGTATTTTATCAATCCACTTTAGAAAATACATCATAAAAGAGATCAAAAAGATCAGTAGAAACTACAGATCTTCCCGCAAAAAATAAGACCAAAACGAGCTCTGTCGCACAAAAAATATAAAAACGCTATGGATCTTGTAAAGTGGTGTTTGTGGGTTTTTGCTAGGAAGATATTTTCTATTGCGCCAAAGTGGTAATAGTTAAAAAAACGTACACAAATTTGGTATCACCGTAACCGTAGTGACCAAGAGAATACGTTTATTATGGTATTAGTGACCGCCCATACGGATTTTTACGGTAGTCACTAATGGGCTCTATTCTGCTGCCACCAGCTTTTTACAGCTCCTCTGAGCGGCAGCCAGCGGTAACGGGCATTGTCCGCTTAGCTGAGCGCTTTCATCTTTCATCTCTTCACGGTGAGAGGAGATGAAAACATTCCCCCCCCCTCCTCCCCAGGATTAACCCTAGTGACCCGGTCACTGACCTTCCCCTCCCTGGGCGGCCATCTGATTCAAGATGGCCACCGCCATCACTGTGAACAGACTCTGTTCACAGTGATGGATTCCTAAAAATGATCAAAGCCCCATTCTCTCCACCACCGGAGGTGGCAGAGAGCATGAAGCAATGATCGGGGACCACCCGGTGTGGTCCCGGTACAAGCGATCAGTGGTATATACTATATACCGCTGATCGCTTGTTCAAAATGCTGATAAAACACTTTTTATCTCCTGTCACCAAAGTCAAGTGCCCCGGATTACCTGTAACCACCCCAGATTACTCATAACCACTCTGGATTACTCAAAACCACTCCAGTTTACCTGTAACCGCTCAGATTACCCGTGACCACCCCAGATTGCTCGTCACCAAACCAGATAGCCAGTGAAGACCCCCAGATTGCCCGTGACCACCCCCAGATTGCCCATAACCACCCCAGATAGCCGGTAAATACCCCTTGAATGCCCGTAGCCACAGATTGCTTGTAACCACCCCAGATTGCCCGTAACCACCCCAGAGTTCCTGTAACCACCCCAGACTGCCACAGACTGCCGGTAACCACCCCAGATTGCCGCTAACCACCTCAGGTTGCCCGTCACCACCCCAGGTTGCCCGTCACCACCCCAGATTGTCTGTCACCACCCCAGATTGCCCATTAACACCCCCAGATTGCCCGTCACCACCCCAGATAGCCAGTAAACACCCCTAGATTGCCCATAACCACCCCAGATAGCCAGTAAACACCCCCAGATTGTCCGTAACAACCTCAGATATCCAGTAAACACCCCCAAATTGCTAGTAACCAACCCAGATTGCCAGTATCCACCCCAGATTGCCTGTTAGCACCCCAGATTGCCAAGGACTGCCCGTAAGCACCCCAGATTGCCCATAACCACCACAGATTGCCCATAACCACCCCAGATTGCCCATAACCACACCAGATTACTGGCTATCTGGCGTGGTGACAGGCAAAGGCCCCGATATTGCCACTTACCACCCCAGATAGCCAGTAAATACCAAAATGACACTCCTTCCCTTTTGAGCCCTGCTGTGTGCCCATACAGTGGTTTATGCCCACATATGGGGTACCGTTGTACTGAGGAGAACCTCTGTTACAAATTTTGCGGTGAGTATTCTCCCCCAAACTAAACAAACATATTATTGAAAAAATTTAATTTTTTCACTTTAAATACTTTCCTCTAATACCTGTGGGGTCAAAATGCTCACTGCACCCCAAGATGTAATCTTTAAGGGTGTACTTTCCAAAATGGGGTGACTTTTGGGGGGGTTCTATTCTGCAGACATTACAGGGGCTCTGCAAACGCACCTGGCGCTCAGAAACTTCTTCAGAGGAATCTGCACTGAAAATGCTAATTGGCGCTCCTTCCCTTCTGAGCCCTGCTGTGTGCCCATACAGTGGTTTATGCCCACATATGGGGTACTGTTGTATTTATAAAACCTGCGTTACAGACTTTGGGGTGCGTTTTCTCTCTTCTTTCTCATGAAATTGAGAACTTTCAAACTAAACAAACATATTATTGGAAAATTTAAATTTTTTCATTTTTACGGTCTAATTTTGAATACTTTCCTCTCATACCTATAGGGTCAAAATGCTCACCACACCCCAAGATATATTCTTTGAGGGATTTACTTTCCAAAATGGGGTGACTTTTGGGGGGTTTCTCTTTTGTGGACACTACAGGGGCTCTGCAAACGCACCTGGTGCTGAGAAACTTCTTCAGCAAAATCTGAACTGGAAATGCTAGTTGGCGCTCCTTCCCTTCTGAGCCCCGCTGTGTGCCCATACAGTGGTTTATGCCCACATATAGGGTACCATTGTACTCAGAAGAACCTGCGTTACAAATTTTGGGGTGCATTTTCTCTCATGTTGCTTGTGAAAATGAGATACTTTAATCTAAACAAATATATTATTGGAAAATTTCTATTTTCCATTTTTTCCCGGCCTAATGGTGAATACTTTCCTCCAGCCCCTGTAGGGCCAAAATGTTCATTATAACCCTAGATTAATTCTTTAAGGTGTCTAGTTTCCTAAATTGGGTCCCTTTCCAGTATACAAGCCTCCTAAATCCACTTAAAAAAAAGAACTGGTCCCTAGAAAAAAATTAGTTTTGGAAATTTCAAGAAAACTTGATAATTTGCTGATACATTTCTAAGCCCCATAACAACCTAAAAAGTGAAATATGTTTATGAAATGAAGCCAAAATAAAGAGGACATATTGATAATGTGACTTCGTAACTAATTTATGTCATGTGACTTTCTTTTTTTAGAAGCAGAGAATTTCAAAGTTCGTAAAGTGCAAATTTTTACCATTTTTCATGATATTTTGATGTTTTTCACAAAAAAAACAACACATAAGACAGTGACCAAATTTTGCCACTAACATAAAGTACCGTATGTGACGAAAAAACATTCTCAGAATCACTAGCATACGTTAAAGCATCACTGAGCTATAAGCGCATAAAGTGAGACAGGTCAGATTTTGAAAAATTAGCCTGGTCATTAAGGCCCAAATAGGCTCGGTCCCTAAGGGGTTAAATGTTTTTTAATTTTATTAATAACCCCCAAAAATCGCAAGAAAATATAATTTTTTTCAAAGGAGCAAACAACAAGTTTCCACTGCTCCCTCAATGATCCGTTCCAATCCCCAGGAGTCCATCTCTCGGCCTCAGCAGACATATAGTAGTGATGGGGCGGTGGTGTTCAGCCCTATTGACAGCCGTGTAAATATGACAGGTGCATTATACACAGATAACGGACCACGTGTAACACACCTACTGTTTGGAGCTCCCACTTCTGCATTTATGGGATATACTAGAAGTCCCCCCCCCCCCCTTATGCTTCTGTGGGGTAATAGACATTTTTTATAATCCAAATAGCACCCAATGATGGAATAATATACATAGTAGATAGCAGCTAGATGGCTTCTGGGCCAATACAGGCAGCACATTAATACAGATCTATTTCTCTGCTCTTATAGAGGGACAGAGGGACATGGGTTATAGGTAGAACCCATCACTCCCACCATCTATATATTCCCTGTCCCCCCTCTCATCAGTATACACTCCAACATAGGGCTGGACGCAGCTGAGTGTGACCGTATAGGATATAGTTGTATTGTACAGTGAGACATAGAAATGATGAATAGATTAGTCTGGTTATATCTACACTTACACCTAGCTTCTTCTTTCTTCACTTTTTTAGTGTCAACAGAACTTAAAAATATGGATCCTTGTCCTCAGAATATATCCTGGAAGAAAGTATCTCTGAAAATGGTGCGAGGTAAGCCAGTCATTGTGTGGTCATGCTTTATGACTATGGGTCACGTCTTGTATATTACTTGCCCATTTTGGGTAGATGGTTGGGTTTTATTTTGGTTAGGAGGAGATTGTGTGACCACATGCAGGCGGTACAATTATGTGTGGGCGGGAGTCCCTGTCACCAGTGGGGGGATGTTGGTGACACCGCAACCCCACGCACAATGTCTGGTTTGGGGTCGGTCCATACTCATGTAACTCATGGGTGGTCATGGCTTGTCCATTCAAAGAAGTGAGGATAGCCCCTGTTAGCAGTTCAGGATATATAACCTGCCCTGCATATAACTCATAAGACATTTTCCCTTATCTGTCATGTCGCCCGATAAGGTGGAGATCTAGTGCACATGTCCACTGTTCACAATGCGGGATGTGATGTATGGCTGTATATGGCTGTAGCGCCAATCCCAGACATTGACTACACACAGAGGTGGTTTGCAGGAATGACTACTCTATTATACTTTGTATATGTAGTAAAGGGGAACTCCAGCGAAAAATTCTTTCAAATCAACTGGTGCAAGAAAGTGCCAGAGATTTGTAATTTAATTCTATTTAAAAAAATCTCAAGTCTTTCAGTACTTATCATCTGCTGTATGTCCTGCAGGAAGTGGTGTATTCTTTCCAGTATGGAGAGCAGTAGAGGTTTTCTATGTGGATTTGCTACTGCTCTGGACAGTTCCTGACATGGACAGAAGTGGCAGCAGAGAGCCCTGTCAGACTGGAAAGAATACACCACTTTCCACAGGACATACAGCAGTACAAGAAGACTGGAAATATTTAAATAGAAGCAAAATACAAATCTATATACCTTTCTGACACCAGTTGATTTAAAAGAAAATCATTTTTATTGTAGAATTTTAATTACATAAACATATATATAAACTTCCACAATGGAGTGCACTTTGTTAAATCAATGGAGCTGGTGCCAGCAGCTGGAGACCGAATCCACGTCTCCCCGTAAATAAAACAAGAATTCCACGGCACAACCAAATAGTGAAAAAATCCCAAAGTGTTTTTATTCCTTTTAGGTAAAAAAAATCCATGCAACGTTTCTGTCTCTTCACGAGACCTTTCTCAAGCATAATGATAGTGAGTAACACATCTATCTTATACACACGTGTGATTAGATACAATTAATTTCAATCAATACATGATGACAGTGAAATACAAAATTATATACAATGTAAGGTCCCAAAGGGACAGTAGTGTCTCCCAGGTATCCACCTACAGAGGCGTGCATAGTGAGAGTATGCATGCACCTGCGTAATGATGTTGTTCACACCAGGGAGATGACGTCCTGATAAGAAGCCGTATGTGGAAAAAGACAAAAGAATTACAAGCAGTGGATGGTGGTGGCAGACTCCGCCCAGCAATTTAAGTATGATTTTAAAATTAGTCACCATGTGCACAAAGTCATAAAAGAACTTATATATAAGAAGCACAAGAAAGTTAACACTGTTGGACACTACTGTCCCTTTGGGACCTTACATTGTATATAATTTTGTATTTCACTGTCATCATGTATTGATTGAAATTAATTGTATCTAATCACACGTGTGTATAAAATAGATGTGTTACTCACTATCATTATGCTTGAGAAAGGTCTCGTGAAGAGACAGAAACGTTGCATGGATTTTTTTTTACCTACATGGAATAAAAACACTTTTGGATTTTTTCACTATTTGGTTGTGCCGTGGAATTCTTGTTTTATATATGTGTATGTATATATATATATATATATATATATATACAGTATATATAAGAGACAGCAAGTGGCGATAGCTGTGATATTGTACATGGTGTAAGTATACAGAAGAGACAGCAGGTGGCACTAGCTGTGATATTGTACATGGTGTAAGTATACAGAAGAGACAGCAGGTGGCGCTAGCTGTGATATTGTACATGGTGTAAGTATACAGAAGAGACAGCAGGTGGCGTTAGCTGGCCGTATTCCTTACATCACACAGGTTCCTATATTACACAGCAGCTGCTCCTCTTGCTGGGCCCAGTGGTGTGTGTCTGTAATTCCAGCTACCTGGGAGGCTGAGGCTGTCGGATCACTTGAGTCCAGCTATTTGTGAATATCAGAGACATTTGGAAGATATAGATAATAACATAACATAACATTCGGGTATGCGGCCTCCCTGAACAGATTCGTGACTCGGACATTCGGCCCACTTTAGAGGCCATATTTAACCAAATTCTGGGTGAACCAAAGGAACATAGGGTGAAGATGGACAGGGCTCATCGGGCTCTCAGGCCTAAAGATGCTTCTTCCCTTCCAAGGGATGTCATATGCTGCATTACTGACTACACCCTCAAAGAGGCCATTATGTTTAGAGCCAGGGAAATACGGGACATTGTCTTTGATGGAGTTGCCATACAGCTCCTCCCTGACCTGTCATGGGTCACGCTTCAAAAGAGGAGGCGCCTACGACCACTGTTACAAATATTGCGTGACCATGAAATACCGTATAGGTGGGGATTCCCCTTCAGCCTCACTGCCCGCAAGGATGGCAGGTCTGCTACACTACATCTAGCGGAAGATCTAGAGCATTTTTGCAGCACTCTGGACATTCCTCTTCCTCGCCTGCAGAACTGGGAGCTGCTACCACCTCCACCACCACCGCAACCGGTGTGGACTCCTGTCCGCCCTCAGAGGTAACGCGTTGCTCCTGCCTCCCCACCGAGGGATGCGACTCCCCGGTGGCACTCCAAGAAGCCCTGACTGGTTCACTTCTACTAGTTTTTTCTTATTTAGGGCCCAGACCTCCCTTTACAGTTTAGCCGACTCACCTTTATAGTTGATATGTTGAGCAATGTTTGCCGTTTTTCCCGCTAACATATGCTGGTTTTATTACTTAAGTGGTTGTGGAGTACGGCACGTTGTTTTGTTATGACTCTCACTCCTCCCTCCCTCTTCTTGCTTCTTCTATCCCTCTCCCCCATTACCCCGCTGAACTGGGTGCTGCTCACTCTATTTGGCTTGTCCAATGGGTGGAGCACCAATTGGCTGATAGTTTCCCCCCTTCTTCCCCTCTCTCAGCGGGGTCCAGCAGAGCGTGGGCAGCTCCGCTGGTATAAGAGTTTTCTGGTTATTGTTGTGTATTCGTGTTGTCCCTTGTCTTATATGTTTTTTCCTTATGTTTTTCCCTTTGTATTGCAGGATCTGTTTTTATCACTCTATTTCTGTCCTCGGACCTAGAGCAGTCTGGCTGGTTATATATCCTCTCGTTCGCCGTGCTCTCTGCTATTTCTCTTTCAGGCTGGGGCTCGCTGGGACCCCATCCTGTCAGCTCTACAGCCCTGCCACCCTGGGCTCAGGTACATGTTTAACCCTGTAAGGTCTCTTTGCAACTCATCATGGTGCGCTTACTGACGCTTAATGTAAGGGGTCTCAACAGTAATGTTAAGAGATGCCTCCTGCTTAAAGAGCTGGCTACTCTAAAAGTAGACATAGCTTTTGTTCAGGAAACGCACCATGATAGAACGTCAACATTCAAATTTGCCTACTTTAATTACCCCATGGTCTATTCTGCCACTAATGACAAAAAAACAGCAGGGGTTGCCATTATGTTTAGCAGTTCTGTACCTTTCCATGTAGAAGATACGGACATTGACCCGCAGGGCCATTATGTCATTGTGAGGGGGAAATTAGAAGGCTCTCCTGTCACCCTTTGTAATCTGTATGCCCCCAATGAAGGCCAGATTCGGTTTATGGAACGGATTTATGCAAAATTAGCAAAGCTGCCCCCATCCTTGCTGCTGCTGGGTGGGGACTTTAATAACCCTCCATCTGAGGTTTGGGATAGGCTGGCGGTTACACGTTCAAAACAAACAATCTCTCTCTCCTCGGCCTTCCATAGATTGATGAGGGCTCATCACCTCTTTGATTTATGGAGGGTATCCCACCCCAAAGAAAAAACCTACACTTTCTTCTCTCACCCCCATTCCACACACACTCGGATAGACTTTTTTCTGGGGAACATTTTGGGACTTAGGGCCTTGCGTTCTTCCGAAATCCACCCTATTACGTGGTCTGACCACGCGCCAGTAACGATTGACCTGAAACTGTCCTATCACACTAATCGAGTCTGCCACTGGCGTCTTAATGAGTCGCTACTGAAACACACAGCACATAAAGAAAAGTCAATGCAAGATCTTCGAGATTACTTTCAGCTTAATGGGGATAGTGTCTCAGAGCCTTCCACCCTGTGGGAAGCTCATAAGGCGGTCCTTCGTGGCCGCTGCATCGCCCTTTCCTCACACCTTAAAAAGACCGCATATCACTTGACCATAACTTATAGACAACAACTTAAGGCTAAGGAAGCCCTATTGGCCCGTAAGCCTTCCCTTACCATACTTAGGGACATAGTGGCGTTACGTAACAAGTTAAAGGACCTGGCTCTTTCGCATACCGAGAAACTGCTGTCCTTCACTAAACATAAGTACTATGACAAGGCCAATAAGATCCATATGCTGCTGGCCTCCCAGCTTAAAGACAGGGCCTTGAAAACGTCACCTTATGTCCTTAAGGATGAGAATGGAACCTTAAGATATGACCCAGATGGAAAAGCCACAGTGTTTTCCAAATATTACTCTTCCCTGTACTCCCTTCCTAATCAGCTTCCTAGCGATCCTCAGGCACGTACTCGCCTTCTGCAGGAATATTTAGCAACATGTCAGCTGCCCAGAATAACAGGTGATGACCTTACCCTACTTAACAAAAGTATCACCGAGGAGGAACTATCTGAGGTTATTAAGGCCCTCCCAAATGGAATATCGCCGGGCCCTGATGGTCTCCCCTATTTCTATTACAAATCTTTCTCCTCTATCCTTGCCCCACACATGTTGGTCTTGTTCAATTCCTTCCTTGACGGGAGGCCTATCCCCACCACTATGCTCAACTCTTTCATAACAGTCATCCCTAAAACCGGAATAGATCCGGCGGATCCTGCAAGCTATAGGCCCGTCTCACTGCTTAATGCGGATTTAAAGATTTTTACTAAAATATTGGCGTTGAGATTGGGGGGAATTCTACCTGACTTAATCCAAAAAGATCAGGTGGGCTTCCTTCTTAATCGTCAAGCTGGCGATAATACTAGGAGGACCATAAATTTGGTGGATGTCATGAGCAGGACTGGATCAAAGGGGCTACTCCTGAGTTTAGACGCAGAGAAAGCCTTTGATAGGCTAAATTGGGAGTTTCTTTTTGTGGTCTTGCACCACTGTGGTATATCAGGCTCCTTTCTACGCGCAGTAAGGGCTCTCTATGTGGGGCCTACTGCCCGAGTAAAGTTGCCACCTCTGACCCTGTCCTAATTCAGAATGGTACGAGACAGGGGTGCCCCCTTTCGCCCCTCCTGTTCGTGCTCAGAATTGAGCCCCTTGCAGCCCTCATACGATTATCTCCAGACGTACAGGGAATCTTAGTGATGGGAAGAGAGTTTAAGCTCTCACTTTTTGCTGACGACATATTACTAACGCTCCGTAACCCCATGATATCCCTCCCTAACCTACACTCCATATTGGACTCTTACGGTATCCTTTCCGGTTATAGGATAAACACTCATAAAACGGAGGCACTACCTATAAACCTCCCTGATCCAGTGATCTCTTCACTGAAATCAGCATTCCCATATAAATGGAATGACACCTCGATCCGCTACTTGGGCACTAACATCACTCCCCAATACCGAACTAAAGCGGACCTTACTAAATGGACTACCCTCCCACTCTCGTTACTAGGGAGAGTCAATACCATTAAAATGAATGTCCTCCCTCATTTTTTATATCTGCTGGAAACTCTTCCAGTTCACATACCACGAGGGGCTCTGCGGAGATTCCAGGGGGCATTACTGCGCTTTGTGTGGAATGGGGGCCGCCACAGAATCTCCCAAACTGTGCTCTATGCCGGTCAAACGGCTGGAGGCCTGGCTATGCCTAATATGTATGTCTACTACTTGTCTACTCACTTGCGGTCCATACCGCGGTGGACGGCTAGACCTGCGTTTACTTAACTGATGGAACTGGAGAAAATTTGGATTGCCCCCATACACCCATGCGAACTGTTGTGGTCCCCAACATCTTCGACGGATCATTCCACCCTCTTGGGACCTATGAGACACATAGTAGACATTTGGTCTACTGCCTGTAAAACCTATCCTCTACGTTCTACCCCCTCTCCGTTAGCCCCCATTATATACACTAGTATGGTCCCTGAGGGTTGTTCTTATGAGACCATAGCCCCATGGCAGTCTGCAGGTCTGTTTCATTTTGCTGACGTGGTTGACCCCTTCACTAGACGGGTACTGCCCTTCCCTACGTTAAGAGATAGAAAGGACCTCCCTGTAAGAGCCACGACATACCATGCAGCTCTAGCCTATGCAGCGGCAGCAATGATGGGGTACGCTCCCTTCCCTAAACCTACGGCCTTTGAAAGGCTTTGTAAATATAATCCCTCTACTAATGGCCTGATCTCTTCCATTTACTCTCTGCTCACTTTTCCCTCTGAGGGTCAAGAGGTGTCACACGCCTATATGGCTAAGTGGGAGACTTACCTTGGGAGAAGAATTCCCCCCCCCCCCCATATGGCAGATCATTTGGTCCCAGGCGGCTAAGTCCTCTTCCTGTGTCTCCTTTCGGGAAAATCAATAAAAAATTATATTCTACTGGTACCATACACCTGACCTGCTCCATCGCCTCTACCCGGAGACCCCGCCCACCTGTTGGAGATGCCTCTCCGCAGTGGGCACACTCCAACACATTTTCTGGGACTGCCCGAAGCTACGCCCTTTCTGGGGGGGAATACAGGGTTTACTGGCCTCAGTTCTTGGTAGAATCCTCCTGATGGACCCCATGATATTTCTTCTCAATGTACCACCTAAAACTATGTCCAAAGACACAGCCAGACTGCTCCTCCATATATTGACAGCCGCAAAATGCCTGCTGGCCAAATACTGGAAGCAAACTTCTATCCCCACTGCGGCTGAGCTCGTTTCTCGTATCCTAGAAATTAGAAGGATGGAAATGATGACGGCTGCACAAGACCTCCGGATGGAGAAAGGTCAAAAAATTTGGTCCTTGTGGGACGAGTATTATGATCGATCCTACAATGTCTCGGAAACCTGACTGCTCCCCTTGTGAAAAATCGTTTGTGATCCTGCCCCTCCCCTTCCTTCCCTGGTCTTCGTCTTGTCTGGGTCTTGTCTCCCCCTGTCTTGGTGTTCTGACATGTTTTTATAAGCTTATTGGTCAGGTTTTTACACCTATATTGGATTGTTCTTTTAATGTTATAAGAGTGATTTAGGTTCTATTGTTACGAATACCGGCGACCTTTTGATGCTGTACAATGTAGTGATCACACGCTGCCTCTGGCCGCTTTGTCTTTCCTGACCCAATTTACCTCTTCTTCATTGTTGTACTGTCTGTTTTATTGAACAAGGCGGGGGTACAAAGCTGACCCACTGTGATAGGATGGAGGCAAGGGAGCGCGGCCCGGGACCCCCAGCACTGCATGCTGTTATAGAAGCTGGAGAGACCGGGAAGCTCAGTGTGAGAGCGTCCGGAAGGGGAATATGATCTGTCAGTGTCCTGGGGCGGGTGAAAATACCGCAGATACCGTCCTGGTGAAGTTGAGGTCGGTTAACCGACGCCATGGACGGTATCGGTATTTTCACTGTATACCGCCCAGCCCTACCCGCATCACACTGATAATACACAGAGAGGGACCCCGCATCACACTGATACTACACAGAGAGGGACCCCGTATCACACTGATAATACACAGAGAGGGACCCCGCATCACACTGATACTACAGAGAGAGGGACCCCGCATCACACTGATAATACAGAGAGGGACTTTGCATCACACTGATAATACACAGAGAGAGGGGACCCCGCATCACACTGATAATACACAGAGAGGGACCCCGCATCACACTGATACTACACAGAGAGGGACCCCGTATCACACTGATAATACACAGAGAGGGACCCCGCATCACACTGATACTACAGAGAGAGGGACCCCGCATCACACTGATAATACAGAGAGGGACTTTGCATCACACTGATAATACACAGAGAGGGGCCCCGCATCACACTGATAATTCACAGAGAGGGACCCCGCATCACATTGATAATACACAGAGACGGACCCCATATCACACTGATAATACAGAGAGAGGGACCCCACATCACACTGACAATACACAGAGAGGGACCCCGCATTACACTAATAATACACAGAGAGGGACCACATATCACACTGACAATACAGAGAGGGATGCCCCGTATTACACCAATACTACACAGAGAGGGACCCCGCATCACACTAATACTACAAAGAGAGGGACTCCGCATCACACTCATAATACACAGAGAGGGACCCCGCATCATACTGATAATACACAGAGAGGGTCCCCGCATCACACTGATAATACACAGAGAGGGACCCCGCATCGCACTAATAATACACAGAGAGGGACCCCGCATCACACTGATAATACACAGAGACGGACCCCGCATCACAGTGATTATAAACAGAGAGGGACCCCGCATCACATTGATACTACACAGAGAGGGACCCCGCATCACACTGATAATACAGAGAGGGACCCCGCATCACACTGATACTACACAGAGAGGGACCCCGCATCACACTGATAATACACAGAGACGGACCCCGCATCACACTGATAATACACAGGGGGTATTAAAGGGGGTGTCTAAGGGAACACAATGTGGTCCCTACTAGGACAGGTTGATGTGATTGCAGCCCTCTACACTGGGGCAGGATCATCCCCCTCTGACTTATTTCTTAATGTTAATACAGATGAGACATCCAGAGCAGTCTCCTACTATTCATATAACTTCTCATATCTTCCTTTATTTGGCTTACAGCTCTAAATTTTTTTCAATAATAAAATTCTTATCATCTGCGGCCACCACTAGGGGGCACTAACTGATGACACATCATGACTGATATTAATAGTGATCATACATTTGTATACACTGAGCTCACAAACCTACAATCTTACTGTTGGGGTGGATTCACATAGATACAGTCATATGAGACAATAGTGAGTGCAGCTCTGGAGTATAATACAGGATGTAACTGTGATCAAATGTTGCATTTTTGGTAATATTTTAAAATTTTAATGTAATAAAATGCTCAAATGTGAACAGAGAGCGATAGTTCTGGTGGCTGGAGGACAGTGATCCGGCAGAGTCCTGAGAGGTGAGTAAGACCTGATTTCAGCACCAGCTCTCCGGACAGCTCCAAGTGCTGAATCCCTATAGAGAAGCAGAGTAGCAGAGATTTATAACTACAGGCTTATCGGGAGGTACTACAAGGCTCAGCATACCTTCTGCCAGGAAATATCAGGTCGCTCCCTGGTCCTAAAAGGCTTTATCCTCTTCCCATAGTGAATCCTGGTGCCATCTATACCCCAGGAAAGGGATGAGCATACACCCGGCTGTCCACATAATGTAGAACCTGACCCATCAGACCAGTCACCTTCTTCTATTGCTCCATGTTTAGTTCTCTATTACAGGCACTACTGGGGTGGACAGGGACTACTGGGGTATGACTGGTCTGCAGGGCCCTATACATCTCATGTGTGATCTGACTCCTTTCCACCATAGCCAGAAGGAATAATTTTTATATACAGGATGTAACTCAGGATTAGTACAGGATCCGTAATGTAATTTATGTACACAGTGACCCCACCAGCAGAATAGTGAGTGCAGCTCTGGAGGGTGTGGTTACTGGGTGTGTCTGTGTTTGCTGCTGAGTTCCACACATCCAGACTTCCAGGAGGAGAGAGGCTGATTCACCACCTGCTTCCCCAGGAAGGTGGCAGCTTCCTGGGAGAGTCTTCAGCATGGATCCCCTGACCTCCACCTCCCGGTCAAGACCGGCCAGCGCTCCGGCTGGAGGGGTAAGAAGATCTAGTAGGGTTCGCAGCAATGTGGACCCAGCCCTTCCAGCGACGGGTGGAAGCCGCAAGGTTTGTGATGCTGATACAGAGCCTACAAGCAAGGTGAGCGCAAGAAGGGGTGCAGGTGCAGCTGCATGGAGGGGCTCCCAGGAGAGTCAGGTGGTGGAGCAGTGGGGTTTCAGGGGGCCCAGGGAGTCTGCAGCCACCTATGGCTCTAGGATAGCTGCAAAGCTTGCTGAATATGAGCAGCTGGGAAAGAGACTGAAGGGGTTAAGAGAAGACCTGAAGTTTGCAAAACACAGAGCCAGCTCAGCCCCAAAAAAGCAAAAGCCTGGACTCACAGCCAAGGTGAAGTCTCTGCAGCAGGAGGTGAGAGAGCTGGATCTGCAGAGGATGACCATCCTGGAGGGCAGCGATGTCTTCAGGGAAAAACTACTGAATGAGGACAGGTTTACTAAAATGAAGTCCCCAAAAAAAGAGGAGGATGAGAGTGATTGCTCAGCGGATGAAGAGAGCAGTGATGATGATGAGCAAGACATGGAAGCTGAATCAGCTGAAGTCTCTGTGGCAGCAAGTGGAGAAGCTGTGGAAGCTGAATCACAGCCAATACAGAGTGTGCAGAGTGTGAACATGTCCCAAGCCAGCATTCCTGCAGCACAGGTGGCACTACCATCATCAGATGAAAGTGCTGGTGAGGAGGAGGATGGCGGAGGTGCGCTGATGGCCCAAATTATCAGCATGGAGTCACCGGTGCACTTGGATAATTTCAGCTTTGGAGACGACTTGGGAGAAGACAAAGTTGCTAAGAAGAAAAGACCAAGAAAACCATCACAGCAACTAAATCTTGTTTATGTCCCTTTTGCGCCCTCTGAGCCGACTGCAAAGTCAGTTCAGGGAGCAGCCCCCGGTGATCTGCCAGTCCCTGCTTCTACAAATGTGGAGCGGGGCCAGAATACTGGGAAGAAAACAGTAAAGATGGCGGAGAGCGCCAGCCCCACTTGTCAAGGTAGTGAGGCTGGTGCAAGTGCAGGGACGGCCGAGGGGCCGGACAAGGTTGCGGACAAGGTGGCATGCCTCCAACCAGGGGGCTTTGGTGGTGTATGGCACTCCTCTGCAGGCAAGGGGGGGAGTGCCCAGGCACCAAGGGCTGGTGTGGAGTTTGGGCGGCCGGGCAGCAGTGGAGACAAAGGAGCGGGCGGCTCCCATAGCGGGTCTGGCGCTGAGAGATGCTCCTCTGCAGGCGGAGGGGGGAGTGTCCAGGCGTCTGGTGCGACACTCTCAGAAGCTTCATCCGCGGTGCCTGTCCCTGCTCAGTTGCAGCGCTGCGGTGGGGCTGTTGGGGGCAGAGCTAAAAACAAAGTAAAAACTGTTGGCGTTTCACAAGAAAACACCTCGGCAGCTACCAGACCGGTACAGCAGGAGCAGGGACTTGACAATAGTGCAGATGATACCAACCTAGCAATGCTGCTGGCTGTTAAAGAAATTGAAGCGGGGGTATTGGCTGAGGCTGAGGGCAAACACAGTGGCAAAGTAGCTTCCTCCCAAATTCCCAAAGGGAGGACTGCTGCAAAGTCCCTTGAGCCCAAGGATGCCAGGGATGCCAGCGTGACAGCCAGCAGCAGCAGAAATATACTAAAACCAGCCAGATTACACCCGGGTCAGTCCAGTATAGCTAGTCAGGAGGAGATCACTTCTGATGTGTTTACTGATGGTTCTGATTCTGTAAATGTAAATATTATTTCTGCTAATGTTGCTGTGGGGGGTGGGGGTGGTCCGGCTGCCCCCCCAGCGGTGGCCGCTCCTTCCAGGAGCTATGCAAATGTCACTGCTGGGGGTCCTAGGGGATCCTCATCTCTAAACCCTGGGGAAGGTAACTTACAACGACGCCTCCTGGAGGCTTTGCGTAAAGGGGATAGAACGCTCCAAGTAGAGGGGCGGGAGGTCGACCTGTCCTTCTATATAGAAAGACATGGGCTTGGGGCTTTCCGAAAGCAAAATTGGGAGGTAACCTGGTCTCTCCCTACAAATGGGCAGGAGGTGGGCCGTAGGAATGTGGTCCGTCTGGTATGGAGAGGCAGTGATGCATGCCCATCCAGGGCAAAGGTGGTGGAGCTTCTCTTCCAGATGAGATTCAGGGCGAATTACATCTTTGCCCTGATCCACCCCTACGGTACCTCTGAATTCGACATCAGCTTTGTGAAGCCAGAGGGACTTGAGCTCTTCTGGTCTAATCACGAGTTGGTGAAGGATGAGCCCATGTGGCGGGATTTCGCTGTAAAGGCGGTATCCCGTCAGAGTTCTGTCAAGAAGGTGACCGTTCTGACACGTAACGAGTCACTTTCTTGCTATGACATCATGACCTGGCTAGGCAGGTTTGGGGAAGTGACGGATATCCCCAAGAAAAATCTGGATGAGCATGGCATATGGTCTGGGGCCTGGACGTTTTCCGTCCGTCTCCGACGTTCAGGGAACACTGTCACACACATACCATCGGCTGCTTTCTTGGGTTGCGACAGAATCCAAGTCTTTTACCAGGGGCAGCCGAAGCTGTGCCACAGGTGTGGTGATCCCACCCACTTTAGCGCAAATTGTACTAAACTGATTTGTGCATTGTGCGGTGCGGAGGGTCATCTGGCTGCCAGCTGTGGCCGGATTCGCTGTAACCTGTGTGGTGACCTTGGTCACCCGTTTAGCCGGCGTCCCCACTCATTTTCCAATGCTGTGGCCGCCCAGGATAGGGAGAGCCTTGAGATTGCCTCACCTGGGGAGGGAACCAGCAAAGGAGAAGGGGCACCAGGGCCAGTGAAGAAGGTGAAAAACAAGAGCCCCTCTAAGCTCAAACGAGAGGAGAAGCGCAGAAGGAGCAGGGACCTTGGAAGTTCCCTGTTGGCAGGAGTAGTCAGTGGTCCTGCTCCTGGCGCTGGCTCAGAGAGAACAGCTGAGGCTCTGGGGGATACCGAGTTAGGCGAAGAGATGAGGAGACTTCGTAAGGAAGAAGCCAAGAGGGCCATTTCCTCAAGTTCCTCCCAATATGAAAGTTTGGATGAGGATGGTGGGAAAGGGCAAGATGAAAGATGAAAGTGTGGCAAAAGAAGGCAGGGTCAAGGGAAGTCTGGTGCTTCCTCTAAATCCTCCTCTGGTGTTACGGGCCATGTGTCTAAGGAAGACCCGACTAACCCCCCTCTGATCGTTCTATCCAATAGGTACCAGACCCTTGGAGAAGGGGGTACGAAGTTGGAGGTGGAGGAGCTTCCAGGGGGCGCCGAGCCTGCTTCTCCAGAGGCAGTTTTCTCGGGAGGTCAGGTGGCCCCAGGGTCTGGAGATGAGGATCCAGGGATGGATTTGTCTACATCCTTAAAAAGGATTAAAGAAAAGTCTAAAGGGTCATCCTCTGATGGGGAGGGGGGTAAGAAGAAAGGGAAAAAGTAAATAAGTAAGGCTGTTTAACTCAATCACTCATGATGGCGGCACTCACCCCATTGACTCTGGCATCCATTAACTGTGCCAGCATTAAGTCGGTTACGGCTAGATTTGCAGCCTTTGATTTTCTCGGTCGTATTAACGCCGACATTTTGTTTTTGCAGGAGACCAGGTTGACAAATCAAGCCTTGCTAGTAAAAGCCAAGCGAGAGTGGAGGCATGGGCCTTCACACTGGTCTCTTGCGGCTGAGCCGTATAGTGGGGTGGCGGTCCTTTTTACGGCTCCTGTAGAATGCAGACGGGTTATTGAGTTAGAAATGGGGAGGTGCCTGATCTTGGATGTCCTCATGAAGGGGCAAGAGCTCAGGCTCATTAACATCTATGCCCCACAAACTAAGTGGGATCGTTAAAGCCTCTTCATGAGGATTAAGCCCTTTCTTTTTACGAGTCGGCAGGTGATCTTTGGTGGAGACTTCAACACTATCACGAGGTCTCAGGACAGGACCACTGTCTAATTTTGTTTTCCCTGAATGTTTGTCACAGCCGCGGCGGCGTCCCGCGTTCCGGGCCGCCGCCGCGACCGCTTCCTGCCCCATGCAGCAGCCGGTGTCCATAGTCGGGGACCCGGCGCTGCTATCACCTCGGCCCCGGGGGGCGCCTCACCTTTCCACGCTCCTGTCTCCCGCTGTGCCGGCCGGCGCGCGCGTCCCCGCCTCCTAGGGCGCGCGCGCGCCGGCTGTCTCAGATTTAAAGGGGCAGTGCGCTCTTAATTGGTAGTTGCACCTAATCACTCCCCTATAAATCCCAGCATGCCCTGTCCCTTGTGTTGGAGCCTCTACATGCTTCCCATAGCGTTTGGCCCAGCTCCCTGTTGTTCCTGTGTCCTGTCCGTTACCTGGTCCCAAGTCCCTGTTCCTGAGTCCTGTCCGTTACCTGGTCCCAAGTCCCTGTTCCTGGTTCCTGTTCCTCTGTCACTCCACCTGTTCCTGTGTCCAGCCTGTCACGTGCTCTCTCATCTGCAGACTATTGCCTGTGCCATCTCCTGCCACGCCTCGCCTGCCGACACCAGCAACCAAGCCAGGGGTAGCGACCTGGGGGTCGCCTGCCGCAGCAAGTCCATCCCGCCTTGCGGCGGGCTCTGGATGAAAACCAGCGGCCCCTTAGACTCCGCTCCCTGGTGAGGTTTGTGCCATCGCTGGTGCCGGTCCAGTGGATCCACTACTCCGGGCGTTACAGTAGGCTCCAACCATGGATCCCGGCGAGGTGCCTGATCTCCGTGACGTCGCCAGAGTGGTCACTCAGCAGGCGCAACAAATCCAGAAACAGTCACAGCAGATCCAGCAACTCACTGCCGCCTTACAGCAGCAGACTACTGCCCAGCGCACACTACCCCCTGACGCTTCTTCTTCACTCCGACTGGCCCTCCCAAGCAAGTACTCTGGGGACTCTAAGTTGTGCAGAGGATTCTTGACTCAGTGCACCATGCACATTGAACTTTTGAGTAGTCAGTTTTCCACCGAGCGCTCTAAAGTGGCTTTCATCATCAGCCTATTAGAAGGTAGAGCCCTGGCCTGGGCCACGCCACTGTGGGACCGTGATGATCCTGTTGCTGCCAATCTCCGGGCCTTCCTATTCGAGTTTCGCTCCGTCTTTGAGGAACCTGCCCGTGCTTCTTCAGCCGAGACTGCTCTCCTCAACCTCTCTCAAGGCAGCTCCTCTGTAGGTGACTACGCCATCCAGTTCCGCACTCTGGCAGCCGAATTGGACTGGAACGAGGCCGCCCTATTGGCCACCTTCAAGAAGGGCCTGTCTAGTCGTGTGAGAGACGTGCTCGCTGCCCGAGACCTGCCTACCTCCCTGAACGAACTCATTCTACTGGCCACCCGAGTTGATACTCGTTTTTCGGAGAGGGAGGAGGAGGTTCGGCATGAACATTTACTAACCCGTTCCCGTCGCCATCCCCAGCTGGCGCCGGTTTTCCAGAATCCTGACCTTTCGATGTCCCAACCCTCTCCTGAGATTCCTATGCAGGTGGAACGGGCTCACCTGACGCCTGATGAAAGAATCCGGCGCCTGGAGCAGAATCTCTGTCTCTATTGCGGTGGTTCCGATCACTTCCGGCTGGGATGTCCCCTACGTCCCCAAACATCCGGAAAATGCTCGCACCTAGGTCCGGTGGGACAGGTGTCCCTAGGTGTGAATGCCACCATTCCAAGTCTGTCTATGCCAGTTTCCATCCGGACTCTCTCAGGACGAAATCATCAGACTACTGCCTTCCTCGATTCTGGGTCAGCAGGCAGTTTTATTGCGGCAACATTGGTCCAAAGATGGCGGCTACCCGTGACCCGACTAGCCAGGCCCCTGACTATCTCCTCGGTCACAGGCGAAATTCTTACCGACCGTGTGTACTACCAGACCGCACCTTTAGTCCTCCAGGTGGGTCCTTTACATCAAGAAGAGATATCCTTCTACGTCCTGCCCCATTCTTCCCCCGCGGTCCTCCTGGGACTCCCGTGGCTGCAAGAACATGCCCCTCAACTGGACTGGAGAACCGGGGAGATTCTCACTTGGGGTCAGGACTGTTCCAACCAGTGTCTCAGGTCACCTCAGACCAAGAGTACTATGTCGTTTCCTGTCCCAGCCAAGCCTCTATCCGACCTACCGGCAGAAGACCAAGACTCGGCGGATGCCTTCTCTGCTGAGGTGTACCCTCTCTCCGTACCCAAGACTAAGGTCGGGTCCTCTCACCACCGGGAGAACTTACAGAAGGTCCTCGTCCACAGACCCACAGTCCCTTGCCATGTTTTACCGCCTGATCGCCTAGCACCAGTCGTCACCTCCTCGCTTCGGAGAGTACCCCCCGGAAAGACTCATGTTCACCCTGCGCTTCGAAGAGGTATTTTGAAGTGGGGTCATTCCTCGTTGGAGGCCGGGCACCCTGGAGTCCGTAAGACCGGCCAACGGATCTCTCGCCACTACTGGTGGCCCAGTTTGTTTCAAGATGTCAAAGACTTTGTGGCTTCCTGTGCCATCTGCAGGCAAGAAAGAGGGGGAGGCCAAAGGGGGGGGGTACTGTCACAGCCGCGGCGGCGTCCCGCGTTCCGGGCCGCCGCCGCGACCGCTTCCTGCCCCATGCAGCAGCCGGTGTCCATAGTCGGGGACCCGGCGCTGCTATCACCTCGGCCCCGGGGGGCGCCTCACCTTTCCACGCTCCTGTCTCCCGCTGTGCCGGCCGGCGCGCGCGTCCCCGCCTCCTCGGGCGCGCGCGCGCCGGCTGTCTCAGATTTAAAGGGGCAGTGCGCTCTTAA
Organism: Dendropsophus ebraccatus; assembly: GCF_027789765.1. Lineage (NCBI taxonomy): Eukaryota > Metazoa > Chordata > Amphibia > Anura > Hylidae > Dendropsophus > Dendropsophus ebraccatus. The sequence goes on from NC_091466.1 coordinate 45,573,401, forward strand.
TTGGTAGTTGCACCTAATCACTCCCCTATAAATCCCAGCATGCCCTGTCCCTTGTGTTGGAGCCTCTACATGCTTCCCATAGCGTTTGGCCCAGCTCCCTGTTGTTCCTATGTCCTGTCCGTTACCTGGTCCCAAGTCCCTGTTCCTGAGTCCTGTCCGTTGCGGGTTGCGAGGTTCTTCCGCCAGCTCTCGAGCCTCAGGTCCCTGAATAGGTATCGTGTGTATCAGGGCCTGAGGAGGAAACTCGAGCATCTCGTCTCGACTGGAGGTAGTAGAGAGGAGATCTCCAGAGTCAAAGCCTTGCTCATGAGGTGTCAGTATGATAGGCACGCATCTTTAGTTTTTGAGAGGGATTTCGGGAGGTACTGCTCGCCTGACCCCTACAGAAACTGTAAGATGTCAGTGAGTAGTAAGATCGTGACTGGACTGGTTGATTAGTACGGGATCTCTGAACCGGTCCAGATCAGGGATCCTGGAGGTCGTCAGATCCTTTTACTCACACCTCTTGGGGAGGAAGGATCTAGATCGAGATGTGATGTCGGGTTTCCTGGCTGAAACCATTCCTGAGCCAGGGGTAGACCCCTCTTTTGATGTTTTGGCAGAAGAAATCAGGGAAGAGGAAGTTAGACTGGCGATTGAAGGGCTTGCCCTGAAGAAGTCGCCAGGTCCAGATGGCTTAACATCTGAGTGGTATAAGACCTTCAGGGACCTCTTGGTTCCCCTCTTGACCGAGGTCTTCAATGAGTGCCTTTCCTCGGGCACTCTGCCGAGGTCAATGAGGAGGTCAGCCCTGATTCTTCTGTCAAAAGGTAAAGATTCGAGCCGTATTGAGAATTGGAGGCCCATAGCTCTTCTCAATGTGGACAGGAAGATTCTGGCCAAGATACTGTTTAATCGGCTGGTGAAGTTTGCACCCCGGCTCCTTTCGGAGGCTCAGCACTGCTCTGTTCCAGGCCGAAGCACCTTAAGTGCTGTCCTTAGTGTCAGGGAGGCAGTGGAGCGGAGTAGTGCGGGTCTTTGGAAGGGGTACTTGCTGTCCTTGGATCAGGCCAAAGCATTTGATCGGGTGAACCACGAGTACCTCTGGTCTGTCCTTCGGAGATATGGCCTACCAGCTACTTTTGTCAATTGGCTTAAGATCTTGTATGCAGGGGCAGAGAGTTTCCCGCTGGTGAACGGTTGGTCTGGCCGCTCTTTTGAGGTTGGGTCTGGTGTTCGCCAGGGCTGTCCTTTGAGCCCACTGTTGTATGTGTTCGCGATCGACCCTTTCCTTAGGAGGGTTGGTTGTGGACCGTTGGCAGGGGTCGGGATGAGCCTGGAGGAACCAGAAGCCACCCTGAGAGTGGTGGCGTACGCTGATGATGTCACTGTTTTTGTATCCTCGAGAGGGGAGGCAGATATGGTGATGTCTGAAGTAAAGCACTACTCGGAGGCGTCCGGGTCCAAGATCAACCAGGATAAGTGTGAGAGTCTCTGGCTGGGAGGGGGAGATCCCAGGTTTGATCTCCCGGACACCCTTCCAGAGCCCCAAGAGTCAGCAAAAGTATTGGGCATCACATTGAATACTTTCCTCCAGCCCCTGTAGGGTCAAAATGCTCATTATACCCCTAGATTAATTCTTTAAGGTGTGTAGTTTCCTAAATGTTGTCACTTATGGGGGTTTCCAGTATACTAGCCTCCTAAATAACACCCCTCTGTGCTTCCATAGTTTTAAGGTGTCCCTGTAGTATATAGACCCTCATGTGCTCCTCCAGTTATATACAGCCCTCCTGTGCTCCCCAATAGTATATAGCTCCCCTGTGCTCCCCCATAGTATATAGCTCCCCTGTGCTCCCCAATAGTATATAGCTCCCCTGTGCTCCCCAATAATATATAGCCCCCTGTGCTCCCCAATAGTATGTAGCTCCCCTGTGCTCCCCCATAGTATATAGCCCCCTGTACTACCCCATAGTATATAGCTCCCCTGTGCTCCCCCATAGTATAGATCCCCCTGTGCTCCCCCATAGTATATAGCCCCCTGTGCTCCCCCATAGTATATAGCTCCCCTGTGCTCCCCAATAGTATATAGCTCCCCTGTGCTCCCCAATAGTATATAGCTCCCCTGTGCTCCCCCATAGTATATAGCTCCCCTGTGCTCCCCAATAGTATATAGCTCCCCTGTGCTCCCCAATAGTATATAGCCCCCTGTGCTCCCCAATAGTATGTAGCTCCCCTGTGCTCCCCCATAGTATATAGCCCCCTGTACTACCCCATAGTATATAGCTCCCCTGTGCTCCCCCATAGTATAGATCCCCCTGTGCTCCCCCATAGTATATAGCCCCCTGTGCTCCCCCATATTATATAGCTCCCCTGTGCTCCCCAATAGTATATAGCTCCCCTGTGCTCCCCCATAGTATATAGCCCCCTGTGCTCCCCAATAGTATATGCGCTCCCCTGTGCTCCCCCATAGTATATAGCTCCCCTGTGCTCCCCCATAGTATATAGCCCCCTGTGCTCCCCCATAGTATATAGCTCCCCTGTGCTCCCCAATAGTATATAGCTCCCCTGTGCTCCCCAATAGTATATAGCTCCCCTGTGCTCCCCCATAGTATATAGCCCCCTGTGCTCCCCAATAGTATATGCGCTGCCCTGTGCTCCCCCATAGTATATAGCTCCCCTGTGCTCCCCCATAGTATAAAGCTCCCTGTGCTCCCCTTATAGTATATAGCCCCTGTGCTCCCCAATAGTATATGCGCTCCCCTGTGCTCCCCTTATAGTATTTAGCTCCCCTGTGCTCCCCCATAGTATATAGCCCCCCTGTGCTCCCCCATAGTATATAGCCCCCTGTGCTCCCCCATAGTATATAGCCCCCTGTGCTCCCCCATAGTATATAGCTCCCCTGTGCTCCCCCATAGTATATAGCTCCCCTGTGCTCCCCCATAGTATATAGCCCCCTGTGCTCTCCAATAGTATATGCACTTCCCTGTGCTCCCCCATAGTATATAGGCCCCTGTGCTCCCCCATAGTATATAGCTACCCTGTGCTCCCCAATAGTATATAGCTCCCCTGTGCTCCCCCATAGTATATAGCTCCCCTGTGCTCCCCCATAGTATATAGCCCCCTGTGCTCCCCAATAATATATGCGCTCCCCTGTGCTCCCCCATAGTATATAGCCCCCTGTGCTCCCCCATAGTATATAGCCCCCTGTGCTCCCCCATAGTATATAGCTCCCCTGTGCTCCCCAATAGTATATAGCTCCCCTGTGCTCCCCAATAGTATATAGCTCCCCTGTGCTCCCCCATAGTATATAGCCCCCTGTGCTCCCCAATAGTATATGCGCTGCCCTGTGCTCCCCCATAGTATATAGCTCCCCTGTGCTCCCCCATAGTATAAAGCTCCCTGTGCTCCCCTTATAGTATATAGCCCCCTGTGCTCCCCAATAGTATATGCGCTCCCCTGTGCTCCCCTTATAGTATTTAGCTCCCCTGTGCTCCCCCATAGTATATAGCCCCCCTGTGCTCCCCCATAGTATATAGCCCCCTGTGCTCCCCCATAGTATATAGCCCCCTGTGCTCCCCCATAGTATATAGCTCCCCTGTGCTCCTCCATAGTATATAGCTCCCCTGTGCTCCCCCATAGTATATAGCCCCCTGTGCTCTCCAATAGTATATGCACTTCCCTGTGCTCCCCCATAGTATATAGGCCCCTGTGCTCCCCCATAGTATATAGCTCCCCTGTGCTCCCCAATAGTATATAGCTCCCCTGTGCTCCCCCATAGTATATAGCCCCCTGTGCTCCCCAATAGTATATGCGCTCCCCTGTGCTCCCCCATAGTATATAGCTCCCCTGTGCTCCCCCATAGTATATAGCCCCCTGTGCTCCCCAATAGTATATACGCTCCCCTGTGCTCCCCCATAGTATATAGCTCCCCTGTGCTCTTCCATAGTATATAGCTCCCCTGTGCTCCCCCATAGTATATAGCCCCCTGTGCTCCCCCATAGTATATAGCCCCCTGTGCTCCCCCATAGTATATAGCTCCCCTGTGCTCCCCAATAGTATTTAGCTCCCCTGTGCTCCCCAATAGTATATAGCTCCCCTGTGCTCCCCCATAGTATATAGCTCCCCTGTGCTTCCCTATAGTATATAGCCCCCTGTGCTCCCCCATAGTATATAGCTCCCCTGTGCTCCCCAATAGTATATAGCTCCCCTGTGCTGCCCCATAGTATATAGCTCCCCTGTGCTCCCCAATAGTATATAGCTCCCCTGTGCTCCCCCATAGTATATAGCCCCCTGTACTTCCCCATAGTATATAGCTCCCCTGTGCTCCCCCATAGTATAGAGCCCTCTGTGCTCCCCCATAGTATATAGCCCCCTGTGCTCCCCCATAGTATATAGCCCCCTGTGCTCCCCATTAGTATATAGCCCCCTGTGCTCCCCAGTAGTATATTACTCCCCTGTGCTCCCCCATAGTATATAGCTCCCCTGTGCTCCCCCATAGTATATAGCTCCCCTGTGCTCCCCTATAGTATATAGCCCCCTGTGCTTCCCCATAGTATATAGCTCCCCTGTGCTCCCCAATAGTATATAGCTCCTCTGTGCTCCCCATAGTATATAGCCCCCTGTGCTCCCCAATAGTATATGCGCTCCCCTGTGCTCCCCCATAGTATATAGCCCCCTTTGCTCCCCCATAGTATATAGTACCCTGTGCTCCCCCATAGTATATAGCTCCCCTGTGCTCCCCAATAGTATATAGCCCCCCTGTGCTCCCCCATAGTATCTAGCCCCCTGTGCTCTCCAATAGTATATGTGCTCCCCTGTGCTCCCCCATAGTATATAGCTCCCCTGTGCTCCCCTATAGTATAAAGCTCCCCTGTGCTCCCCAATGGTATATGCGCTCCCCTGTGCTCCCCCATAGTATTTAGCTCCCCTGTGCTCCCCCATAGTATGTAGCGCCCCTGTGCTCCCCCATAGTATATAGCCCCCTGTGCTCCCCCATAGTATATAGCCCCCTGTGCTCCCCCATAGTATATAGCCCCCTGTGCTCCCCAATAGTATATGCGCTCCCCTGTGCTCCCCCATAGTATATAGCCCCCTGTGCTCCCCCGTAGTATATAGTCCCCTTTGCTCCCCCATAGTATATAGCTCCCCTGTGCTCCCCAATAGTATATAGCTCCCCTGTGCTCCCCTATAGTATATAGCCCCCTGTGCTCCCCAATAGTATATGCGCTCCCCTGTGCTCCCCCATAGTATATAGCTCCCCTGTGCTCCCCCATAGTATATAGCTCCCCTGTGCTCCCGCATAGTATATAGCCCCTGTGCTCCCCAATAGTATATACGCTCCCCTGTGCTCCCCCATAGTATATAGCTCCCCTGTGCTCCCCAATAGTATATAGCTCCCCTGTGCTCCCCCATAGTATATAGCTCCCCTGTGCTCCCCCAAAGTATATAGCTCCCCTGTGCTCCCCCATAGTATATAGCCCCCTGTGCTCCCCCATAGTATATAGCTCCCCTGTGCTCCCCCATAGTATATAGCTCCCCTGTGCTCCCCCATAGTATATAGCCCCCTGTGCTTCCCCATAGTATATAGCCCCCTGTGCTCCCCCATAGTATATAGCCCCCTGTGCTCCCCCATAGTATATAGCTCCCCTGTGCTCCCCCATAGTATATAGCTCCCCTGTGCTCCCCCATAGTATATAGCTCCCCTGTGCTCCCCCATAGTATATAGCCCCCTGTGCTCCCCAATAGTATATGCGCTCCCCTGTGCTCCCCCATAGTATATAGCCCCCTGTGCTCCCCCGTAGTATATAGCCCCCTGTGCTCCCCCATAGTATATAGCTACCCTGTGCTCTTCAATAGTATATAGCTCCCCTGTGCTCCCCCATAGTATATAGCCCCCTGTGCTCCCCAACAGTATATGCGCTCCCCTGTGCTCCCCCATAGTATATAGCTCCCCTGTGCTCCCCCATAGTATATAGCTCCCCTGTGCTCCCTCATAGTATATAGCCCCTGTGCTCCCCAATAGTATATACGCTCCCCTGTGCTCCCCCATAGTATATAGCTCCCCTGTGCTCTTCCATAGTATATAGCTCCCCTCTGCTCCCCCATAGTATATAGCCCCCTGTTCTCCCCCATAGTATATAGCCCCCTGTGCTCCCCCATAGTATATAGCTCCCCTGTGCTCCCCAATAGTATATAGCTCCCCTGTGCTCCCCAATAGTATTTAGCTCCCCTGTGCTCCCCCATAGTATATAGCTCCCCTGTGCTTCCCTATAGTATATAGCCCACTGTGCTCCCCCATAGTATATAGCTCCCCTGTGCTCCCTCATAGTATATAGCCCCCTGTGCTCCCCCATAGTATATAGCTCCCCTGATCTCCCCAATAGTATATAGCTCCCCTGTTCTCCCCCATAGTATATAGCCCCCTTTGCTTCCCAATAGTATATGCGCTCCCCTGTGCTCCCCCATAGTATATAGCTCCCCTGTGCTCCCCAATAGTATATGCGCTCCCCTGTGCTCCCCCATAGTATATAGCTCCCCTGTGCTCCCCCATAGTATATAGCTCCCCTGTGCTCCCCCATAGTATATAGCCCCCTGTGCTCCCCAATAGTATATGCGCTCACCTGTGCTCCCCCATAGTATATAGCTCCCCTGTGTTCCCCTTATAGTATATAGCTCCCCTGTGCTCCCCCATAGTATATAGCCCCCTGTGCTCCCCAATAGTATATGCGCTCCCCTGTGCTCCCCCATAGTATATAGCTCCCCTGTGCTCCCCCATAGTATATAGCCCCCTGTGCTCCCCCATAGTATATGCGGTCCCCCTCCCGTATAACATTAAAAAAAAAAAACACTTTTACTCACGTAGGTCCACGGGTTCCTCTTCTCTTGCCTCTTGTGGCCGCACTTCCTGCGGTCACTAGAGACTGCACTCCCCTTACCCTCACGCAGACGCTCCAGTGACGTTGGGCGCTAGAGGGAGAGTGCGGCCTCTTGTGCCCGCAGGAAGTGCGGCCACAAGAGTGACTGACAGGGAGGGAGCCAATGGTTCTCTCTCTGTCAGTATCGCTGCTGCTGAATCGGTGAAGCGCCGCAGCAGCGGGCGGGTGGGCGGGGCAGCGGCGGACGGGGGGCTCTGCAGGGGGCGCCATTGAGGGGTAAGTAGAGTACCTATCCATGGCGCTCCCCTCTGACAGGCTGGTGGCCGGAGACCTGTGCGACCGCACTGGTCGCACATTGCAACGGCCGGCCTGCTGGGGGGGGCCCCTTTAACCAGTGGGCCCGCTGCACGTGCACCATGTGCCCTCCGGTTAAAGCGTCCCTGACCTGCCCTGCATATATACACAGCGTCATACAAGGGTTTCCTGTATTTTTCCTCCCTTACTTATAAATATTGACATGTTATGGTAAAGCGTAATATTATACCACAATATGGTGGTAAATTTCATCCATAGTCTATATACTGTACATACTGTACATGAGAACAAATAGAAGCAGCATAGAGGCCGACATGGTAGATAATTTTATTCTTATGGTGCCACAGATAACGTTATACTCACCTGAAATCGTACCATCCCCTGCATGTGTAAATGGACACTTAAACACATAAGAAATCTGTCATGTCGCCCGATAAGGTGGAGATCTAGTGCACATGTCCACTGTTCCACAATGCCAGAGCTGTATATGGCTGTAGCGCCAATCCCAGACATTGACTACACACAGAGGTGGTTTGCAGGAATGACTAGTCTATTATACTTTGTATATGTATTAAAGGGGAACTCCAGCGGGGGGGGATTCTTTCAAATCAACTGGTGCAAGAAAGTGCCAGAGATTTGTAATTTAATTCTATTTAAAAAAAAACCTCAAGTCTTTAATAATAATAATAATAATAATAATAATATTTATTTGTATAGCGCCAACAGATTCCGCAGCGCTTAATTAAATATATATAAATACATTACAGGTTATATATTAAATTATACAATGAATAAATTACAACAACAAATTAGAGACCTGCTCTTAAGAGCTTACAGGCTAGGATGACTGGGAGTAACACGAGAGGCAACAAGTGCTTTATTTGTCAATGTTCCAGTCATTGTACATGGATTCTCTAAGTGCCTATAGGCGGCTGGGCAAGCCAGTCACAAGCCATTTTCTAAGCTCAGATGACAAGGACAGTGTACCTAGCACCGAAGAAGTTATAGAGAGGATGGAGAAGGGATAGCAAAGGGAGACGAGATTACTAAATGTTATAAGCACGCCTGAAGAGATGGGTCTTTAGGGCACGCTTAAAACTGGGGATGTTGGAAATAAGTCTGAGGTCTTTGGGTAAAGAGTTCTAGAGAACTGGTGCAGCACGAGAGAAGTCTTGGAGGCGGGAATGAGAAGTTCGGATTAAAGAAGAGGTTAGTGTGAGGTCATTTGCAGAGCGCAGAGCACGGGAAGGATGGTAGGTGGAGATGAGGGAGGAGATGTATGGAGGGGCAGAGTTGTGGAGAGCTTTATGGGTGAGGGTGAGGAGTTTGAACTGTGTTCTATATTTAATGGGTAACCAGTGTAGTGACTGGCACAGAAAGGAGACGTCGGTATAGCGGCTGGAGAGGAAGATGAGCCTGGCTGCTGCGTTCAGGATAGACTGGAGAGGGGAGAGCTTAGAGAAAGGAAGACCGATTAGTAGTGAGTTACAGTAGTCAAGACGGGAATGGATCAAGGCGACAGTCAGAGTCTGAGCAGTGTCAGTGGTGAGAAATGGACGGATTCTAGAGATGTTTTTGAGATGTAGATGACAGGAGCGTGTAAGAGCTTGGATATAGGGAGTAAAGGATAGATCAGAGTCTAGCATGACCCCCAGACATCGAGCCTGATGCACAGGAGTTATGCTAGTACCACAGACTGAGAGGGAAATGTCGGGTTTAGGTTTGTTAGAGGGAGGAAATACAAGAAGTTCAGTTTTAGAGAGATTAAGTTTGAGGAACAGAGAGGTCATAGTGTTAGAGAGAGCAGATAGGCAGTCACTTGTATTTTGCAGGAAGGCAGGGGAGATGTTGTGGGAAGAGGTGTATAACTGGGTATCATCAGCATAAAGATGGTATTGGAAACCAAACCTGCTGATGGTCTGTCCTATGGGGGCTGTATAGAGGGAGAAGAGGAGGGGACCCAGGACTGATCCCTGGGGAACCCCAACAGAGAGAGGTAAGGGAGAAGAAGTAGAGCCCGAGAAGGATACACTGAAGGAGCGGTCAGAGAGGTAGGAAGAGAACCAGGAGAGAACAGAGTCCTTAAGACCAAGAGAGCTGAGCATGGAGAGGAGAAGCTGGTGGTCCACAGTGTCAAATGCTGCTGAGAGATCCAGGAGAATCAGCAAGGAGTAGTTTCCTTGTGACTTGGCCTTCAGCAGATCGTTTGACACCTTGGTGAGAGCAGTTTCGGTGGAGTGAAGGGGTCGGAAGCCGGACTGTAGAGGGTCAAGAAGAGAGTTATCAGAGAGATAGCGAGTAAGGCGAGAGTAGACAAGACGTTCCAGGAGCTTAGAGATGAAGGGGAGATTGGAGACAGGTCGATAGTTGGCTGCACAGGATGGATCTAAAGAAGGTTTTTTCAGTAGCGGGGTGATAACAGAGTGTTTGAATGAGGAGGGAAAGATACCAGAGGAGAGGGAGAGGTTGAATATTTTGGTGAGGTAAGTAGTGACAGCAGGAGAGAGGGACTGGAGGAGGTGGGAGGGAATAGGGTCACTACGGCAGGTAGTAGGACGAGAGGAGGAGAGGAGCTTGGAGACTTCTTCCTCTGTCACTGGATCAAAAGCAGAGAATGAAGAGAAGGTGGGAGAGGGAATGGGATCTATAGGGCTTTGGGGCTGGGAGTACTTTTAATTACATAAGCTTATATATGCAGTATATACAGTATATAACCACATTGGTATTATACACTAACTATTATTGAGTATATGAGTGCTATTATAATGTTATTGTACAAATCCTACATAGAGCTGGTATCTGACCACTCTATGGCGGTATTATTGATTATATATGTGCTTGTATAGTAGTAGTACATACATGATCACCTCATTAGGTAAATCCTAGCTATTTTATTTTTCTTGTATTGTTCCTAGTGTAATTTACAAATGAATATGAGTAGTGATAGACGGCTCCATCCTAGGTGTTGTGTGACATTGTGTATTTTCCCGCCATATGGCAGGGGTCAGGGCCGGACTGGGACTTAATATCAGCCCTGGCATGTAAAAGCACCCAAGCCCACTTACCGTACGGGGAAAGTTTTATGATAAAATGTCACTGCAGCACAGACACTACTAAGGTCCCTATATACTATATAATCATGTTAGACATACCGGGAGCTACAATTCTCAGCAGTTCCTGAAGGTCTATAGCTATCAGGGCATGCTGGGAGTTGTAGGTCACAAGTGATGGAGTTGGGTGTTACATTTTTTATTCATGTAAAATGAATACCCCTGAACTATGTAACACCCAACCCCATATATTGTGAACTACAACTCCTATCATGCCCTGACAGCTATAGACCTCCAGGGACTGCTGGGAGTTGTAGTTCTCTCAACAAAGTAGATAATTCTGGGGAATTCATTTTACCTTAATTAAAAAATATATTTTGTTGGGAGAACTACAACTCCAGTTCCTGAAGGTCTATAGCTGCAAGGGCAGTTCCCAATCTATGGGGTTAGGTGTTACATAGTTCTGGGGTATTCATTTTACATGAATAAAAAATTTAACTCCCAACCCCATAGATTGGCAACTACAACTCCGAGCATGCCCTGACAGCTATATACTAAGGGCCAGTTCTCACACTAAAACTGGTAAATTTTCCGCCACAGAATCACACCAGCCTTCGTACCATACTGGGAGTCTACGGGAGGCTCCTCTCTCTCTGCGTGGAAGAATGGACACGAGCCTCCTATAGACTGCCAGTATGGCACGGAGGCTGGCGGGATTCCGCAGCAGAATTTCGTCAGTTTTACTCTGTGTGAAAGCAGCCTTACAGGAACTGCTGGGAGTTATTGTTCTCCCTACAAAATAAATTTTTATTTTGTAGGGAAAACTACAACTCCCAGCAGTTCCTGAAGGTTTATAGCTGTCAGGGCATACGGTATATGCCCCCTCTGTGTGTAGTCTACGTTATAGATGCCCCCCCACTGTGTATTTCCTCTTATAGATGCCTTCTCTGTGTATTCCACCTTATAGATGCCCCCTCTGTGTATTCCCTCTTATAGATGACCCCCCCTGTGTTGTCCCCCTTATAAATGACCCCAATGTGTTGTCCCCCTTATAAATGGCCCTACTTTGTTCTTTATCCTCCTTATAGATGCCCCCCTGTGTTGCCCCCTTTATTTTGTCCCCCTTATAGATGCCCCCCACCCCCATGTTGTCCTTCTTATAGATGGCCCCTGTGTTGTCCCCCTTATAGATGGCCCCCCTGTGTAGTCCCCCTTATAGATGGCAGTCCTTGTGTTGTCCCCCTTATAGATGGCAGTCCTTGTGTTGTCCCCCTTATAGATGGATCCTCTGTTGTGCAAAGCAGATAAATAGAACAAACTCACCTAACACCTTGCTCCCCCATCGCAGTTCTCTTCTCCTCTTCTTCCCCTGCTGATACGCAGCTCCCTGGTGGTGTCCTGGGGATTCCCGGCAGTGCAGGTACCAGAGAGCTCAGTGAGCAACCGGGCTGGTACTTCCGGCACAGGGAGCGTCTCTAACACACGCTCCCTGTTCCGGAAATCCCGGATGCCAGCGCACACTGAGCTCTCTGGTGCCCCGGACACACCCAGGTAGTTCAGCGAGGGGCTAGACTGCCTCCTGTTACCGCAAGCAAAACACTGCTTGTGGTTACAAGAGTGATTGGGGGGTACGTGGCAGCACTGTATCACTTTTGGGGGGGGCCCTGCCACCCGACAGTCAGTGTGCCGCATGTGTGTGGGGCCGGGGCCTACCAGGGAGTCGGGACCGCCCCACAGAGGACGTCGGACCCTCAGCCATTTGCCAGAGATGCCCTATGACCAGTCAGGCCCCAGCAGGGATTATATTGAATATGAGCTGCTGGGATTTCATTGCCAGGCCTGCTTTTTAGTCCCAGTCCCAAATTTTTCATGATATTTTTATGTTTTTCACAAAAAACACACAAGATAGTGACCAAATTTTGCCACTAACACAAAGTGCCGTATGTGACGAAAAAACTATCTAAGAATCGCTAGCATATGTTAAAACATCACTGAGCTATAAGCGCATAAAGTGAGACAGGTCAGATTTTGAAAAATGAGCCTGGTCATTAAGGTCCAAATAGGCTTGGTCCCTAAGGGGTTAAATGTCCCGTCTCCAACTCCAGCTTTAAAAAAAATCTTTAAAAATGTTATAATTGAATTTTCATGTTAATTTTATAAATGTTCCTCATTAATATGTGTTATGTTCTATCAATCTCATGGTGCGTTTACACAGAGAGATTTATCTGACAGATTTTGGAAGTCAAAGCCAAAGGAATGGATTTGAAAAGAGGCGAAATATCGGTATTTCTATCATGACCTGTTGTCTGTTTATAGTCTGTTCCTGGCTTTAGCTTAAAAAATCTGTCATAAATCTGTCTGTGTAAACGCACCATAAGCCCCTTATTTATTAAAACCTGAAAAATCCTTTCTCACATACATTATGAGATCATAATAAAGAAGTCCTATTGACCCACCCCCATGCCCCCACAGTGCAGTGTCACAGCTCATGGTCCCCGTCGGGCTCCCAAACCTGTGATGTTACGGCCCCACTCTGAAATACCCACTGAGCCAATCAGTGAGTGAGGCGGGACACAGCTGTAGTCACTGACTGGCAAAGTGGGTAGTTCACTGCACACACAGTCAGGAGAATCTGCATTATATCTTTGTCCTATTCCCTCAAAAGTCGCCCAGGATCATGTAGGACATTAGAAAGAAGCTGTTGAGCCAGTTCTACTTTATACCAGTGTAATAAATAACTCCCCTGGCGTCTGATTGGCCAGTTATGAAGGACGTAGAGTCGAGCTGCGTCTAACCGACCGCACAGTTCTGGTTAAAACGTAACTTTTATTGATATGTATTAATAGTGCGATTGTAATGGTAATTAAAACTAGGGACCTTAGATATGACCACAGTCTTAGTTTATAATATTCAGACTATGGAGATTTGCTTTTTAATCAACTTCTAGATGCTAGATCATTCACTATTTTGAGGGTCCACAGGAATGTAATAAGTTTAATATTTCTCTTTTGAGGTGTCACTACGAGCCTCTAAGATAATAAGAAACACTGTCATCATGCCATATCGGTATTTGTCAGCTCAAGAAATGGGATATGTACTATCATTGCTACTTAGTGAATCTATGTACATTATTAACAGTTGTATGAAAGAGGTTTTTCAGTTCTGTTATGAATAGACCCCTGGGTCAGCACATCCTATAGGAATGAATAGAACCTGCGGGGTGCGATACGATGATCGTTGGGGGGGGGGTTCAGGGGTTAGACCTTAAACTTCATCTCCTTAAAGGGGTACTCCGGCGGGGGGGGGGGGGCATTTTTTTCCTGGGACCGGGGAGGAGGTGGCTGAGGGAAACTACGTCCACTCACCTTCCCAGTTCCCGCGGCAGGTCCCCGATCCCCGGTCGCTTCCTGGTGTCTGATGCGGGCCCGAGACGATACGTCTCAGGTCTGCTCAGCCAGTCAGTGACAGAGGCGGGATCTGAGCGGACTTAAAACGGATCCCTCCTCCGTCACTGACTGGCTGAGCGGACCTGAGATGTCATGTCTAGGGCCCGCGTCAGACACCAGGAAGCGGCCGGGAACCGGAGCACCGCGATGCGGGACCTGGAGCTGGAACCGGGGAGGTGAGTGGACGTCATTTCCCTCAGCCACCTACTCCCCGGTGTCAGGGAAAAAATGACCCCTTTAATTTTTCTCGAAATACCCTTTTAATACCTGGTCAGTATTAAGCAGACTCCAAAAGAACAAAATTTAGTTAAATGTGAAGCCTTCGTTCAGGGACAGTGTAGTCTGTATATTCCTCTTTTAAAAGGAGGCTATCTAAGTTTACACCTCGAGGACCAAGTTTTCTTTTTCTCAAACCACAGAGAGTCAATGTGTTAACATCATTGTAATAGAAAAGCCTCTAACATGGCGTACTAGTGCCGTATTTGTCCCCGTTTTAACTTTGCTAATGTGCTTGCATATGCCTCGGCGTACCTCCTGAATGGTTTTCCTTACATATATTTTGGGGCAGGTGCACATTGCCATGTAGATGGCTCCTTTGCTTTTGCAGTTCACCTGGTCAATTAGTTTGATTGTTCTGCCATTTGCTGGGCTCAAAAATGTATTTCTATGGGGTAGAAAGAACTGGAAATGGTGTTCCTTCTACTTTTGTTGGTAAAATAGCTGTGGACTAAACTGTCCTAGAGGTTGTCCAGAAAAAATTCACCCTTTCCCCTATTCACAGGATAGAGGAAAAGTAGGAGGTCACGGGGGGGGGGGTGTCCGACCTTTGTACTCCCCGCCGATCTCCATATCGGGCCTTGCCGGCTCTGTTATGAATAGAGTTGCTTGTATGGCGTGCGACCTGCGGCTCAATTCTTTCCTATTGAGCGATGGCAAGAGCCGAGTATGCTGGAAGAGCGCTGTACTTGGCTCTTTCCATCAACTCCATAGGAACAGCCAGCGGCCAATTTCAGGGGCATTACAAAAGTGCCTTGTATATATACTGTAAAGTACTCTCACTTATAGTGCCTTGTGCCTCAGTGACCGGATTGCAACCACTAAACTATCTCACAAGCTGCAACTGCAAAAGTGCCTTGTGCTTAAAGAGGATGTACCACCAGGTACATCCTCTTTAACCTGAACCCAGGAATCGAACGGCGCCGTCACGGGGAAGCCGGTGCCGCGGTCCGTTTTTCGGACCGTGGCCCAGATCCCGTGCACAGTGCCGTTCTATGCACCAGAACCGGCCGATGCTCAAGCACTGAAGGTAGGCCGGCCCGCCCCCAGTGGAAGGGAATTTCCGCCCCTGTATGACGCAGATCCCCTAGAATGAATGGAGCCGCGTCATACAGGGGAGGGAATTCCCTCCCACTGAGGGCGGGCCGGCCTACCTTCAGTGCTTGAGCACCGGAGGTTGCGGTTCATAGAACGGCGCTGTTCACGTGAACCGTGCCGCGGTCCGAAAAATGGACCGCGGCACCGACTTCCCCGTGATGGCGCCGTTCGATCCTTGGGTTTAGATTAAAGAGGACCTGGTGGTACATCCTCTTTAAAAGCAGCAAAAAAGACAAATGTGCAAATCAGCGATCAACAGCAGCTCCGTACTTGCTTATAAGATCCCACTGCACTGCAAAAGAAATGTACCTTAGGCTGGGTTCACACTACGTTTTTGCAATCAGTTATTTTCATCCGTTTTTTTTGCAAAAAACTAAACAAAAACGAATGCATTTGTGTGCACCCGTTTTGAAACGTTTTTCCATTGACTTTCATTTAAAAAAAAAATGAATCCGTTAACTTCATTTTTGTGTCCGTTAAAAAAAAGGATTCTGTTTTTTTTATATATATATACATATATATATATATATATATATATATATATATATATATATATATATATATATATATATATATATATATATATAATGGAGGTCAATGAAAAACGGATTAAAATGGATGCACACAATTGCATCCGTTTTTTTCATCCGTTTTTTGTTTTTGTTTCGTTTTTTGCAAAAATGCTTAATGCTCACACTGTCTGCATTGTTACTCTTATATGTTCACAGGCCCAAGTTGGGGAGCACAATACTTTGCCTTGCCCTGGGTGCTGACAACCCATGATGCACCGCTGCCCGGAAATATTGCTTTGTATTTAGCCGATACCTATTGGTTTAATAGTCCAGCCGATACCATCCACTAATGTTTCTCTCAGCTACGGGCACCATCGTACATGATGCGCTGACACTGTGTTGTGTGTGATGGCACACAGAGCTCCTGCATTAACACACTTTGCCCTGTTTTAGCCCATGATTCCCATACGGTGAATCCGGCAGCCCTACCACAGCGCTGGCTCTGCCTCCATTACACTTGTCCACATGAAGAACCTTTCCTCTTCCTACTCGCAGACAGGTACCGGGCTATCTCCCGCCCGCAGACAACACTGAAGGGTGTCATCCAGACCCATTCATTAAAGGTGAAGTCCCAGGACATTAAAAAAACCGAGGGGTGGGGAGTTGCGGAAACATAATAAACCGACTATACTTACCCTAGTCCACCATAGGGTCCCTGGGTCCATCTAACAGCCGCTGGGTTCTTGCAGCTCTTCCAGTTACAACGTCATGTGCCCGGCTGAGCAATTGCCCCTCAAGCCAGTCAGTGACTGGGGAAGGACACCGCTCAGCCTAGCCGTCAGGTTGCAGCTGGAAGTTCCAGGTACTTGACGTGCTTGGATTCCAGGAGAAAATAACAGCCAGGGCACAGCTCAGTGAGACGGGTACTGGTAAGTATACACCGTTTATTAAGTTCCTGCACCCCTGCCTGCCTTGCTTTTTTATTTTCATGTGACTTCCCTTTTAAGTTCACTCCAGTTAAACTTTTCCTGTAGATTCAGAGAATTTATCTACTGTGTATAGCTCCGTAAGACTTGGAACCCATTATCTATGTTCTAGTTGACTCGACTGTCTATTAAAAATCCCTCCTGCCCACATAGGCAATTTTGGATTTTCAGTCACCTGGGAAAGTAGGGTTACGCTTCCTGTAGGCCTGCATTGGCTGCTATATTAGTGTTAATTAACAGTTGAATTAATACTATGTAACGTACATACACACATACAGATAAAGGTGTCATGTGTCTTAAACAGTCTTCTCCATGGGGCACTGTCCACAAGGGTACTAAAGCGAATGGTCTCTAAGTCTTGATCCTGATGAAATAAAATGATGGAGGTGTTCCTCTGGTGGGCAGATGTGTGGTTTTATGACTTTGCAATATGTAATAAATATATAAGTCCAAAGCAAAATAAGTGACACCAAAGCAGCAAAATAAAGACATGACACATTGTAATTAGGTGTCAAATGATCATAATTTTATTTTAAATTATATGACACCAAAAATGACCCCCGACTCACAATGAGTCACCCTCCAGCACTCAGGCGAGGAAAAACCCCCTGTGGGGGAAACCTCGAGGGAGCCATGGCTGGAGAGTTGCCCCTCCTCTGGGCTTAGAGGGTAACACTAATTAAACATAGTTTGAGAATCAGATAAGGGCAGCATAACCTGGAGCAGGGGCTCCATCACTGGTTCAGGTTGATCAGGTGCTAATACCAACTCTACCACTGACAGCATAGATGGGTGAGTAGCTCTATCACTCTTGTCCCATCTGACACCAATGAATCTTGATGATAAATTCACCTCACTTGCTTCTAGATGTTACTGCTGCCTCCTGTAGACTCTTGTCTCTCACTCTAGGTGTTAAGGGAGTCTCTTCCTCTAGTTACTGATCTTAAAGGGGGGCTTCTCCTCCCCCATATGAGGCAAATAAATCCTCCTGATGTTATGGGCCCTAATTTGCCTCTAGATGTTAAAAAGGGGTTATCTGGGGAGCTGAAAAGATATTTCCTTTCCACCATTACCAGCATCTCACTTCCAGTTCGGACTCATCTCATTCCATCATCTTCTGACCTGGCAAAGGTCTGAGACAGTAGATCAGGTACTATGGTGTGATCACCACATGTGGGTGAAACTCACCGCCAGCAGTGGTCAATGTACGCACAATGCTGTGATGACATCTGCAAAATTGTTTGTACATTGACCGCCACTGGTTCCACCCGCATGCGACAATCACAACAAAGTACCTGGCCCACTGTCTCAGGCCGCCTCCATTTTGCCAGGTAAGAAGGTGCTGGTGTGAGAGGAGATCAAACCAGAAGTGAGATGGCGGCGAGGGAGGAAATGCCTTTTTAGTTACCTGGATAACCCCTTTAAGGGCACCTCCTCCAGACCCTCTAGGTGTTTTGAGAGTGTATTCCTCCTATTTCTGATGGTAATGGGGGCTCCTCCTTCCCCCGTATGAGGCAAATAAATCCTCCTGATGTTATGGGCCCTGATTTGCCTCCTGATGTTAAAAAGGGATTATCTGGGGAGCTGAAAAGGTATTTCCTTTCCACCATAACCAGCATCTCACTTCTAGTTCGATCACATCTCATTCCAACATCTTCTGACCTGGCAAAGGTCTGAGACAGTAGATCAGGTACTATGGTGTGATCACCACATGTGGGTGAAACTCACCGCCAGCAGTGGTCAATGTACGCACAATGCTTTGATGACATCGGCAACATTGTATGTACATTGACCGCCACTGGTTCCACCCGCATGTGACAATCACAACAAAGTACCTGGCCCACTGTCTCAGGCCGCCTCCGTTTTGCCAGGTAAGAAGGTGCTGGTGTGAGAGGAGATCAAACCAGAAGTGAGATGGCGGCGAGGGAGGAAATGCCTTTTTAGTTACCTGGATAACCCCTTTAAGGGCACCTCCTCCAGACCCTCTAGGTGTTATGAGAGTGTATTCCTCCTAGTGTTGATGGTAATGGGGGCTCCTCCTTCCCCCTGTATGAGGCAAATAAATCCTCCTGATGTTATGGGCCCTGATTTGCCTCCTGATGTTAAAAACGAGTTATCTAAGGAGCTAAAAAGACATTTCCTTTCCACCATTACCAGCATCTCACTTCCAGTTCGGACTCATCTCATTCCATCATCTTCTGACCTGGCAAAGGTCTGAGACAGTAGATCAGGTACTATGGTGTGATCACCACATGTGGGTGAAACTCACCGCCAGCAGTGGTCAATGTACGCACAATGCTTTGATGACATCGGCAACATTGTATGTACATTGACCGCCACTGGTTCCACCCGCATGTGACAATCACAACAAAGTACCTGGCCCACTGTCTCAGGCCGCCTCCGTTTTGCCAGGTAAGAAGGTGCTGGTGTGAGAGGAGATCAAACCAGAAGTGAGATGGCGGCGAGGGAGGAAATGCCTTTTTAGTTACCTGGATAACCCCTTTAAGGGCACCTCCTCCAGACCCTCTAGGTGTTTTGAGAGTATATTCCTCCTATTTCTGATGGTAATGGGGGCTCCTCCTTCCCCCGTATGAGGCAAATAAATCCTCCTGATGTTATGGGCCCTGATTTGCCTCCTGATGTTAAAAAGGGATTATCTGGGGAGCTGAAAAGGTATTTCCTTTCCACCATTACCAGCATCTCACTTCTAGTTCGGACTCATTTCATTCCAACATCTTCTCACCTGGCAAAGGTCTGAGACAGTAGATCAGGTACTATGGTGTGATCACCACATGTGGGTGAAACTCACCGCCAGCAGTGGTCAATGTACGCACAATGCTGTGATGACATCGGCAAAATTGTTTGTACATTGACCACCACTGGTTCCACCCGCATGCGACAATCACAACAAAGTACCTGGCCCACTGTCTCAGGCCGCCTCCGTTTTGCCAGGTAAGAAGGTGCTGGTGTGAGAGGAGACCAAACCAGAAGTGAGATGGCGGCGAGGAAGGAAATCCCTTTTTAGTTACCTGGATAACCCCTTTAAGGGCACCTCCTCCTTACACTCTAGGTGTTAAGAAAGTGTATTCCTCCTATTTCTGATGGAAAATGGGGGAACCTCCTCCCCCCCATGTGAGGTAAATGATTCCTCCTGTTCTTACTGGCGCCTCATTTACCCCTTGATGTTCCGGACGCCTCCTCCTCCAGACAGCTCCAGATGGTCGGGTGTCTTCTCCTCACACTGGCGGCGCGGTGTTATCTAGATAGGATATATAACAAGCCATGTGTTAACAGAATAAAGATATGATGAACATTGTTAATAATCACAGGTTACATATATATATATATATATATATATATATCCTTTTATCCTGACTGGATAAAATATAGTCAGAATAAAAGTGATCTGAGGTGTGATGGGATTTTGGTTACTCACCTTTACTCCTCCTTGGTGGCGCAGCAGCAGCAGAACAGCGCCCGCAGTCTATAAGGGAAAGAGAAAAACCAGCATGACTTTCCTGAGATCAGACCTGTCAGCAGTGATGGGGAATAGACATTATACTGGAAAGAGGGGACTCAGTGCTATCCTAGTGGGTGTGATACAGGCGGCACCATGTCACTTGTATGTCTGTATTATGTACATGAGGCCTTTCGTGGTTATTATATGTGACTGATAATATAATATATAGTGATGACATGAGGATATACAGTGCAGCAATAGAGGTGTGTTATCATGTAAGTGTATCATCCTATATATTTACCTGGATAAGATGGATCTCCTTCTGCTGCTGCTTCTGCCAAGGAGAAATGACCAAGAAATGGAGGGAAATCAATGGTTAGTGTAAGGAAACCAGAATGGCTGAGCACATTATATAGAAACAATATAAAGGAAATGTATTCTTTTAGCTGGGCCATCAGCTCCTGCAGCTACATGTCTTATAGTCAGGTCTAGTTCTATCCTTCCAGCATTTATTACCAGCTCTATTCACTCCTGCAGTAATACAATATTCACCATTACCCACAATAGAAATTAAATCCACCTCCAAATAGAGCGCCCCCTGTCCTCCCTATACAGGATGGTAAATAACAGTTTCTTGTATTCACAATGTTATCAGTTTTGTTTCATTACCTGGGGATCTCCTCGGTGGTCGCCTCTTCCTCCTCGTCCTGCTCTTCTTCTCTGTGTATAGAATGTAAACCATCTCATATATAAATATATTATTTATAACACATTATTTGGTTTATTGTAAAGAAAGTGTTTGCAAAGGTAATGGATTGAGCTGTACATTGCTGTATGTATTTACCATGATAGTACTATATATGTCGGGAACGGACAGAAAAAAACAACATGTATTCACAATACTCTAAGCTTTGTTTCATTACCTGGGGATCTCCTCGGTGGTCACTTCGTCCTCTTCTTCCTCTTCTCTGTGTATAGAAAGTAAACCATGTCATAAATAAATATATCATTATATTACAGATTATATAGTTTATTGTAAAGAAAGTGATTGCAAAGGTAATGGGTGGAGCTGTACATTGCTGTATGCATTGACCATAGTGTTACTATATATGTCGGGTACGACCAACTAAAGTATGAAGTGTATGGGGACCCTAATGGCTATCTCACAGTGTCAGCAGTTTGGTATGTGAATAAATGCTGTTAAAATAAATGGAAAAATATGATGCTATGTCTAACTAGAGCGCCCCCTATCCTGTCCTCCTGCAGCTCCTCTCACTATACTGGATGGTGAAAAAATAAATATGTATTTACAACACTATAAGCTTTGAGCCCTCACCTGGGGATGTCCGCCGCCTCGTCCTCATCCGCGTCTTCGTCAACTTCACTGAATATAGAATATAAACCAGCTCATATTTATACATATATAAAGATCTATTAAGACCGGTGTATGCCCAGGGGCGCACATTGGCAAATCTGCTCCGTAGTTTTTGGAGATATGTGACTACACAGAGTTTTGGATGGGGAACTCTGATCTCAATGGACTCATATTGTTATCCCACATAATGTAGATGATTTTATCTCTTCTTCATACTTACATGATGGTCTGCAGGTTAGGGTGCCAGGTGCGTAGTGGAAACCGGCCCTTCCTGTAACAGAGAACATAGGTTTGGTTAGGATGATTGTTACTTTGTCCCATTTGAAACTTTCAGAAAATGCTATTTATTGTGATGTCTCAATAAGAACATGAATTCCACTAATGATATTTATTAACCTCTTGTCGTCACTGCCAGTTGTCTCCCTAACACCGTTGCTCTATTTTTAAAATTTGACATGAATAACTTTTTATGGCAGTAACTTTTTTGCATCTAAGTGATTCTGACATTATGTTCCATGACACATCAAGTGTTATGTTAGTGGCAATTATTATTTTTTTTTGTAAATAAAAGTTCTAAAATTTCTTGAACATATAGGATTTTAGTTGAAATTCTCTACTTGCCTGATAAATTAATTATTATTGATAATTTACAGAATAGTTACCTTATGTTGGCAAAATTTATTAATTAATCTTTTATTTTGAACGTTTAAGAGCTAATATATTTAGTAGCAGTTTTCCATATATGAAAATTAAAAAAATATTTTGAAACCACCCTTTTTCTAAACCTGCACCCCCTCCTGAGGAAATAAAATTTAAATCAACTTGTGCCAAAATTTATTTAAAATTTTTATTTTTATTTTCTCATTTTCTATTTTAATAGTTTTTCTTTCTGTAACATAGCAGCCGGTGTTGGCAGAGAACTGCAACTCTATACTCATTCCCTGATTCTGAAGTTTGAGAAATCTGTTAATAGCGTCTCTAGGGCTCAACATGTCTGACACATAGGTCTTCCAAACCAAGGAGCACCAAGTGAATTTAGGGGTCCCCCTTTTATTTAGGATATTATATAGGCCTCATATCAATTTACAGAGGACTTGGGGTGCTAACATATTTTTGTGTGAAAAAAAGATTTTTTTTTTTTTTTTGGTGCATTCTAGGCCACATTTGATCGTTTTTTATTCTATTCTTTTATGGGGTGAAGCAAGTAAAAAACAAACAAAAACAAACTATGATAAAAATGATTTATTTGATGTCATTGCTGTTTTTTGGTGTAGTGTTATTACCTGAACATCCATGGCGCATCCATGACCTTCATCTTCCACCTATTACATGACAAAAAAAATTGCATATTATAAAGGAAATATTAGTCAGTCCTCCAAGTGCCGCATATTGTGGGAGATTTTATAGAAACTGGTAAATTAGAAATCCACTGCCCAGATTTATTAAAACAGATGGTCTGACTATAAAAGCGCTCTTAGCACTTGGTATTTGGGTTCGAATATTTGAAAAATTTGCGTAAAATCTTGGTTAAACTATGTTTAACGTACAATATGTGAGTGCACCTATAAAAATATCTTCTTACTTTTCTTATATTAAACCAATGGACATTTTTTAACATATCCAAGGTGATGTTGCTAGGCATCCCTTCTGTGTACCTGAGTAAGTGTCTTAAAGGCGTGGCTTAACCTCTAAAGTGCCACCGCTCCAATTCCCTCCTGCCTTTCCCCTATCAACTTGACTGATTGTTTTGGCTTGGCCGTCAGTCATGATGATAGAGGAGACTTAGTTGAGACAAAGGGCCATGTTACACGGACCGATCAGCAATGTAACTGAGCGCTGACCTGCTAGATCATCACTCATTTACTGAGCCTATTACGCACCTCAATAATCGTGCAGCAAGGCCTATGTATATCTTTGGCGATGTCCATGCAGTCTTTGCCTTTAGTGTAAAACAGCAAAGTATATACATACCGTTCCACACTCCCCGGTGCTTCTGCTCGCTGCCCGGTATCTTCCTGGCTGCTGCTGCTGCTGCTGTCAGGAAGATACCGAGGAGCAGGCAGAAGCACCAGGCAGAGTGGAGCAGAGGCTTGTTGGTTTTAGACAAGACCCCCTACAAACATGTCTTTGTGACTGATGTAACTATAATATTACTGTCACATATATTACCATGAAATACTTACACCCAGTTCTCGAACTCCTCCCTGATCTTTTCATCCCTGTTAGGAAAGAATAGAGAAGATAGTGAAAACCTAACACACATCAGACACATCAGTTTTCTAGGAGAACTTTATCAATAAGAAGACAATTTAGGCATTCTCGCCATGATCGGTGTCTATAGGGGAGGAATTATAGGGTCACACAAGTTTTATCTTTTAATTTAACATTTAAAGAAAATGCTGCAAAGTTTTCTAGAAAAAATGCAAGCAAAAGCAATCAAAAATGTTTCTTTCAAATCAGCTGGTGACATGGATTTGTAATTTACTTCTATTAAAAATCTCAAGTCTTCCAGTACTTATCAGCTGCTGTATGTCCAGCATGAAGTGGTGTATTCTTTCCAGTCTGGTGAGCAGGAGAGGTTTTCTATGGGGATTTGCTGCTTCTCTGGACATTTCCCGTCCCAGACAGAGGTGACATCAGAGAGCACTGTGTCAGACAGGAAAGAATACACCACTTCCTGCAGGACATACAGCAGCTGATACCTACTTGATGAGTTTTTTTAATAGAAGTAAATTACTAATCCTTTAAAAAAAAAAACTAATAACTTAAAAGAACACTAATTTTTGTAGGCTTGTTGTTACTAGCCTCTCTCCCTGTCAATCATTCTGCCGAGCACACTGACAGGCAGACAGCGGTGACTAGATATGGGCACCCAGATGACTACCTCCCTGTCTCTGCCTGCTGCGCGCTCTAGTAGTAAAACCTCTTTTTCTCCGATATACAGCTTCTGCTGCAGCCACGGCCGGTACTTGCCCAGGCTGCTCAGGAGCTGTATACAGTGCTCCAGGGAACCATATCAGCCCAATTGTACTGATTGGTTCCCTTTAAGACGAGACCACCCTGCAAACATGTCTTTGTGACTGATATAACTATTATATTATTATATTTTACTATGAGATACTTACTCTGAATCCTCTTCCTCCTCCTCCTCGGGGTCTTCATCGCTCCTGTTAGTGATAGAATAGAGAAGATAGTGAGAACCTAACACACATTACAGACAGCAGTTTTCTGGCAGAACTTTATCAATAAGAAGACAGATTATATAGAGGCATCCTGGCGCTGACCGGGGTCTATAGGGGAGGAATTATAGGGTCACACAAGTTTTACATTTAAACAAAATGCTACAAAGTTTGCTAAAAAAAGCAAATAATGTGGAATTAAAGGGGTAGTTCAGCAAACATTTTTTTCTTTCAAATGAACTGGTGCCAGAGATTTGTAATTTACTTCCATTAAAAATCTCAAGTCTTCCAGTACTTATCAGCTGCTGTATGTCCAGCATGAAGTGGTGTATTCTTTCTAGTCTGGTGAGCAGGAGAGGTTTTCTATGGGGATTTGCTGCTTCTCTGAACAGTTCCTGTCACAGACAGAGGTGGCATCAGAGAGCAATGTGTCAGACTGGAAAGAATACACCACCTCCTGCAGGGCATACAGCAGCTGATATGTACTGGAGCTTTTTTTTTAATAGAAGTAAAATACAAATTTTTGGCACTTTTCTTTGCTGAACTATTCCATTAAAAAAACTCTGAATAGTAAACAAGTCTTTGTGACTGATATAACTATTATATTATTATATTTTACTATGAGATACTTACTCCGAAACCTCCATCTCCTCCTCCTCGGGGTCTTCCTCGCTGCTGTTAGGGATAGAATAGAGAAGATAGTGAAAATCTAACACACATTACAGACATCAGTTTTCTGGCAGAACTTTATCAATAAGAAGAAAGTTTATACAGAGGCATCCTGGCGCTGATCGGTGTCTATAGGGGAGGAATTATAGGGTCACACAAGTTACATTTTCAGTAAAGATTTACTTACCTGGAATCCGATCCTCCATCTGAAGAAAAAAAAATAGAAAAATGTTAGTTTTCAATATGTCTTTAAACCTCATGATGTAACTTTCACAATGTTTCACAGCAATGGGGTAGGGGACTGGTGTGATATATGTGATGAGATGTTAGACATGAAATCTATGGAGGTGATGTTATAAAGAGGTAAAACTCACCCTCGACGTCATCCTGTGCAGCCTGAAATAGGAAATATAGAGAGTAAGCAGAGGACATTGGTATATTGCCGAGCATAAAAAGGTCTGTGTAGCTATGTGCTTGTTGTCTGCTATGGCCATAGAAATAATTGATATCTCAATTATATCAATTATATATCTCATTGACTTCAATGCTGTTTTCAATGCAACAATGGCCGTTGTTCGTACAATGTGTGAACATGGCCTAAAAGTCTAAAATAATAAAGCATATTATTTTCCTTACACATTCATCAGCCGTCGGCCGTGCATTGTTATTACACGTAGCAATGTGCAGTCGCCGAACAATGTTTTTAGGTTAGGACCAAAAGAAACAATCAGTCCATGATTATTGTCATCAGCTGATTGCAGCTGCCCCTCCACGCTGCGGGGCTCTCCTCTGCCAGTCTCCCTGACCTCCCAGTACCTGTCCCCAGGCCGCCCGCCACCCTTCTTGAGCCCCATCCGGCGTTGATCTGGCATAGCATACACCGGCCGCGACTGCTGCTTCTCCCCTACAGGGTTCACCTCCACCGACCTTCCCGACCTCCTGGGACCTGTCACCAGGCACCTGCCGTCCTCCTCCAATGCCCGCTGCGGTTGCAAATTCAAGTAGCACCACCAAGTAGCCAGCGCTACTGCCTCTCTTTGCTGTGGCTGCGGGGAACACCTGTTTAGAGTGGGGATTACCCTGAGGGGAATCCCGCTCTAAACGGGTGTTCCCTGCAACAGAGGCAGAGAGAGAGGCAATAGCTATCTCTGTTTAATTTTGGTGTCGCTACTTGATTTTGGCACTGCAGCAGGCATTGGAGGAGGATGGCAGGGGCTTGGTGAGAGGTCCAAGGAGGTCAGGAAGGCCAGTGGAGGTGAGCCCTGTCAGGGAGAAGCTTCGGCCAGTATATGCTCCACCAGGCGGCTGCCGGACAAGAGAGCGGGGATGGGGCTCAAGGAGGGTGGTGGGCGGCCTGGGTATCAGGACGTCGGGGAGACTGGTGGAGAAGAGCCTTGTGGCGGCAAGAGGCAGCTGTAGCAGCTTGGGGAATGTCGCCAGTGTCCGAACCAGCTAGCAGGGGTCGGTGGGGACTCCAGCAGTGTAGGCGGCAGCCTGGGGACAGGTCCAGGGGCTGGAGGAGCTGTTCCCTGCAGCAGGAAGAAGCATAGGCAGCGCGCAAAGTTCAAATAGCCGCCCGCTCTTGCATCTCTCTATGCCTCAGCTGCGGGGAACAATGATTTAGACTATTTCTCCTTTTAATAAAGAAAATGATCAGGCGATGACAATGTTGATCGCTGATGATCTTGTCTTTTGATTCTGATCTAAAATCATTGGCTGCGTCTACGCACCGCTATATGTAAAAACCATGCCTCCTCCCAAACTCGCTGCCCTTCCTAACCGCCCATCAGACGAGCGGGGGGATATGGCAGGCATACGCCTGGGAGAAGAAGCAAATCTGCGCCTTCTCCCTGGCATACGCCCCGGTCACAGCCTTGATAAAGTTCTCCCTCTGTGTTGATACCTTTCAAACCACAAGAGATATTGCAGATATGGTTGTACCAATCGATTTCTGAGACAATTGTAGTCATCTTTAATGTACTACATGACCATTTGGATTGTGGCTTCCAAGATGGCAGCCATGTTCCAGACATGCAGTAATACCTCTGTTCCCTAACCATATCTTTGGTATGTTTGCCTTGGTTTGCCTTTTTTTACGTGCTACGTGACCACCTTTGCACTGGAAAAATTTGCCCTTGATCCAATATGGCGGCCATTAAAATGGAGGCATATCAATAAAAAGTAGAAACTCCCAAAACCTGCGCCACAGATGAATATAATGAAGGTAGATCAGTGATCAGTGATTTCAGATAATTGTATTAAAATCCCCATCCAATACACATTGGGGGTAATATACCATCATATTTGTGTCACGTTGTTAGATATCAAACTCTCATATATGCTGCATAATCTATTTCTGGTCTAATTGGTGTATTTACTCATCACTTTTGTGGGGGGTGGGGGCGTTGTAGGTGAAAAGTGCGGACAATGATCCAACAAATCAGTGTAAGCTTTTATCCAGTTGTCAGCACAAGATGTAGGGAGTTATGTGGCTTATCCAGAATTAGAAAAATGCTGCTGATTTGTTTTAAGAACAGCGCCATGCGTATCCTCAGGCATTATGTGGTATTACAACTCAGTTTTATTCACATCACTAGTAAATGTGCCGCAGTACCACAGAAAAACTGAGGACAATAGTGGCACTGTTTATGGATGGGGGCAGCTATGACCCAGATTTATCAAACTGTGGAAGGTTATGTTCACACACAGTTTAAACAACATTGGTTGTTTAACACGGCCATTGTTGAGTCTTGTCATTAAAAATACATTGTGTGAACATAGCCTAAAACTGAAACTGGTGTCAGCTGCCCACAGCAACCAATCATAGCTCAGCTTTCCAGAGAATCTGTCCATACCAGGTACAGAGCTGCAGACACAGGCAGATAGGTAATAGAGAACGAATACAAGGGAAGCCTGTGTGTTTGCTGATGACCATGTGCACAGTTATAAAATTGTAATTTATATGTGCTCTGTCTTTTATTTCCCTAATCTTCACATATATACAGACAAATAGGCCGACCTGACTTTATAGTATACCAGGAGAAAACATTGTATTATTGGTAATATATAACTTTTTTTAAATATAGATAAAAAACTAATCAAGAACAGTGTGTGCTCACCTCCACAGCAAAACCAAACCACAAAAACTATATACACACCACAGTACCATCATGCATCACTCAGTCAGGTGCGATAATACACATAGAGGCAACATAGTAGCTGCAAACAATGTATGATAGCAAATGCAAGATCAACTAATAAACAAGCGGGTGTGAACACAATGGGATGCACCCAGTATAGATAGGTACACAGGGGCGGGCTGGGCCGGGGGGCAGGGTGGCATCTGCCCCCCGGGCCGGTCTTCCCCAGTACATTAGAGGGCCGCGCTGAGGCTGCTTACCGCCCCAGCGCTCTCCTCTCTGCCACACACAGAAGCTGCGCTGCTGCAGGGCCGGTCTTTGATGCGATGGGCTGAAGCTGCTCCCTTCCCTCGTTAAGCCCCGCCTCCTAGTCCCATGTTCCTCCTGGTCCCGGGCTTCCTGCCGCTACTGAAGGGGGAGAGGACAGCAGGGCCGACAGTGCAGGGCAGCACAGCTTATTATACACATTCAGTTACACTCACTGACTGTCGGCTGTGAGGTAACATAGGTGCCTAACGCTCCAGCTGCCCCCAGCAGGTCCTGTGTGTGTCCTCACAGCAGCTGCCTGTGCTGCCAGAGCAGAGATCAGCTGTCTGCAGATACAACTATTGTGCAGACTGCCCAACTCCCTGTATGTGTGGTGAGGAGGAGGCTACAGGCTGCTAACCTCCAGCCACACAGGGTCCCCCAGCTACAGGATCCTGCTTCCTGCCCATCCCCCCTCCTGTCCTGCTCTGGGCTCAGCTGCTGTATATGTCAGGTACTTGGGGCTGTACATAGGAGGGAGGTCGGGACAGAGAAGGAGGGGGGGGGGGGCAGCTACAAGGGGTCCCCCCAACCCCTTGTAGCTGCTGCTCTGTTCCCCCTATAGCTGCACCCTCTCCCATAGGCTTAGCCCCTCTCCCCCTGTACCTGCTATGTACCTGCTAAGGCTGAAGTGTGCCCTCCCCCCCACAGACTACTGTGTTCTCCCCCATTCCGGCTGCTGTGCCCCCACACACTTCTGGCTGCTGTTCCCCATAGCATTAGGATTTCTAATTGTACTAGAAGACGTCCAGTTATACTGCACAAAAGTAAGTGTGACTGTATGTATGACTAAACTACTGTATGTGTATTTGCAATGTATGGCCAGGTTCACACTATGCATTTTTTTTAGCCCAACTACGGCCATTGTTATAAAATATGGCTGTTGTCTTTACATAGAGTGAACCTGGCCTATGTGAAAAATATCCACACACACTTATGTTTTTTTTCCTGCTCCTGATCATTGAAGGAGAAGAATGAAAAAAAAAATGCAGATGCTACAAAACTGCTCCAGATAGAATATACACCCATACAGAACAATATGCATCCATACAGTACAATATACACCCATACAGAACCATACAGTACAATATACACACATACAGAACCATACAGTACAATATACACCCATACAGTACAATATACACCCATACAGAACCATACAGTACCATATACACCCATACAGAACCATACAGTACCATATACACCCATACAGAACCATACAGTACAATATACACCCATACAGAACCATACAGTACAATATACACCCATACAGAACCATACAGAACAATATACACCCATACAGAACAATATGCATCCATACAGTACAATATACACCCATACAGAACCATACAGTACAATATACACCCATACAGAACCATACAGTACAATATACACTCATACAGAACCATACAGTACAATATACACCCATACAGAACAATATACTACCATACAGTACAATATACACCCATACAGAACCATACAGTACAATATACACCCATACAGAACAATATACACCCATACAGAACAATATACACCCATACAGAACAATATGCATCCATACAGTACAATATACACCCATACAGAACCATACAGTACAATATACACTCATACAGAACCATACAGTACAATATACACCCATACAGAACTATAGGATATTAATTATTGATAATAATTAGGCACATCTGGTTTCTGGCATGGTGTCATTTGAACAAATAACAATAGTTCTGCATGCTGCACTATTTTGGGTATTTTGGACACGAACTGCCAAAGCCTCACTCCCCACTCGTTCATTTTAGCAAGATGTCCCCACAGACTTTCATTATGTGACCGTCACAGACATGTGGCACAGAGCTGAGGGAACATACGGAGCATGGACCTCTCCCAGTTTGTTTTGATTGATTGCTGTCTGAACATTCACACTCTGACCAATACATTTTTTTTATTATGTTTTTATGACATATGAAACATTTTTTTTCTGGTGACATTGACCATTTAAAGGAGAACTCCAGTGATAATTTAATTTTAGACTTCCAGCAAAAGCGATAACTACTATAGTCAAAGTACAGAAACCCCAGTTTTCCAGCATATTGTATTGTAGTCAGTATGATGTGGTCACCCAGCTTTCCCAGCAACTTATACTCAGTATGATGGAGATCACCCAGCTTTTCCACAATCTTATACTCAGTATAATGGAGGTCACCCAGCTTTCCAGCATCTTATACTCAGTATGATGTGGTCACCCAGCTTTCCAGCATCTTATACTCAGTATGATGTGGTCACCCAGCTTTCCCAGTATCTTATACTCAGTATGATGGAGGTCACCCAGCATTCCCAGTATCTTATACTTAGTATAATGGAGGTTACCAAGCTTTCCCACCATCTTATACTCAGTATGATGGAGGTCACCCAGCATTCCCAGTATCTTATACTTAGTATAATGGAGGTCACCAAGCTTTCCCACCATCTTATACTCAGTATGATGTGGTCACCCATCTTTCCCACCATCTTATACTCAGTATTATGGAGGTCACCCAGCTTTCCCACCATCTTATACTCAGTATAATGGAGGTCACCCAGCTTTCCAGCATCTTATACTCAGTATGATGTGGTCACCCAGCATTCCCAGTATCTTATACTTAGTATAATGGAGGTCACCCAGCTTTCCCACCATCTTATCCTCAGTATAATGGAGGTCACCCAGCTTTCCAGCATCTTATACTCAGTATGATGTGGTCACCCAGCATTCCCAGTATCTTATACTTAGTATAATGGAGGTCACCCAGCTTTCCCACCATCTTATCCTCAGTATAATGGAGGTCACCCAGCTTTCCAGCATTTTATACTCAGTATGATGTGGTCACCCAGCATTCCCAGTATCTTATACTTAGTATAATGGAGGTCACCCAGCTTTCCCACCATCTTATCCTCAGTATAATGGAGGTCACCCAGCTTTCCCACCATCTTATCCTCAGTATAATGGAGGTCACCCAGCTTTCCAGCATCTTATACTCAGTATGATGTGGTCACCCAGCTTTCCCACCATCTTATACTCAGTATTATGGAGGTCACCCAGCTTTTCCACCATCTTATACTCAGTATTATGGAGGTCGTCCAGCTTTCCCACCATCTTATACTCAGTATGATGTGTTCACCCAGCTTTCTACCCATCTTATACTCAGTATGATGTGGTCACCCAGCTTTCCCAGCATCTTGTCAGTATGATGGAGGTCACCCAACTTTCCCAGCATCTTGTAGTCAGTATAATAGAGGTCACCCAGATTTCCCACAATCTTATACTCAGTATGATGGAGGTCACCCAGCTTTCCCAGCATATTGTGCTCAGAATGATGGAGGTCACCCAGCTTTCCCACCATCTTGTACTCAGTATAATATGGTCACCCAGCTTTACCAGCATCTTACACTCAGTATGATGGAGATCACCCAGCTTTCCCACCATCTTATACTCAATGACTGGTAGCCCCGGGGAGCTGTATAGTATATCTATACTGTGCAGCTGAAAACCATATCATCACAACTGTGATAATTGGTTCCCTATAAAGGAGCACTCCAGCCCTTACTACCCTCCTCACATCAGTGCAGGGATGGTAGATGGCAACCCGGGCCTGTACTTCCGGCAGCAGTGATGTTCCAACATTTCGGATAACGTCTCCAGCCCTTCTGGTAATTTGTGACAGGGAATTCCTACTGCTCTGTGTGAAGGGGCCAGAAGTCACTTTGTCAATGTAAGTCTATGGGACTATGGTTCTGTGTCAGCTATGAGCTGCCCCATAGACTTATACAGGAAGGAGATCTCCAACCCCTTCACAGCGAGCAGTAGGAATTCCTTGTTTACAAATGACTGGAAGGGCCGAATGTGTTATCCGAAGTGTCAGAGCATTGCTGCTGGAGGAAGAAGAGGTCCGGGTGGCATCAACCTTCCTTGCACTGATGTGGGAAGCGTAATAATAAGTGAGGGCCAGAGTGGTCCTTGAAGGATGGGCCGCTAGCAGGCTACTCATGGGCCACTGCTGTGTGCTTGCCCCCCAGGCTAAAATTTGCCAGCCAGCCCCTGTAGGTACAGGAGCTATTAACCCTGTTACGCCCTGAGCATGGTGCACCAATCTACCCCTCCTCACTCATCAGAGAATCATCAGAGTAGACGCTCTTATAATGGCAGCTCCTGCCCTGTGCTATCCCTACTCCCAGACCCTACGCTTACCCTTATGCTGCTCCCTACGCAGCGTTTCATCTACAAAGCACTCGTCAGGGGAGGATGATAGATCCCGGGTATAGCACTGCATCGGGGTTCAGTACAGTGTGCGTCTGGCTTCAATAAACGTGGCACATCACAGCAGTGGCCGGAGTGCCTGGAGGACGCTAATAGCCTGATCTGTTGCTGTGTGACACGACTACATCAGGCTATTAGCGTCCTCCAGGCACTCCGGCCACTACTGTGATGTGCCACGTTTACTGAAGCCAGACGCACACTGTACTGAACCCCGATGCAGTGCTATACCCGGGATCATCATCCTCCCCTGACGAGTCCTTTGTACATGAAATGCTGCGTAGGGAGCAGCATAAGGGTAAGTGTAGGGTCTGGGAGTAGGGACAGCACAGGGCAGGAGCCGCCATTATGAAGGCGTCTACTCCGATGGTTCCCTCAGTGAGGAAGAGTAGATTGGTGCACCATGCTCAGGGCTTAACAGGGTTAATAGCTCCTGTACCTATCTACACTAGCGTGCATCCCATCCCATTCACACCTGCTTGTTTATTGGTTGATGTGGCATTTGCTTTCATACATTGTTTGCAGCTACTATGTTGCTACTATGTGTATTATTGACAGTGTACAATTACATTACACTGTATGGAATCACTGCTGTTGTGTATACACTACGGCCGTGGTCTGCGTCTACAAAAAATAATTGACGGGTCTATTTTGTGCGGCTGCTATTCAGTGAACAGCGGCTGCACAAGATAGCCTGTTCGCACAATGTAAAGGACTATGGGCACACCCAAATGTGCCCGCATTCGAATTAAAATGAAGAGATGTTCACCTGCCCGATACTACAGTATCAGCCTTGTGAACATCTGAGACATGGGTTGTTTGAAACATCAAACACCGGCTGTGTCAAATAACGGCTGATGTTCATGCCATGTGTGAACATGGTGTAAGGCTGGATTTACAAAAAGTATCCAAAAAACCAAAATTACTGCATGATGTTATGAGAGATAAAAAGAATTAAATTTGTTTAGTCTGGAGAAGAGACGTTTAAGGGGAGATATGATTAACTTATTTAAATATATAGATGGCCCCTACAAGAAATATGGGGAAAAGATGTTCCAGGTAAAACCCCCTCAAAGGACAAGAGGGCATTGCCTCCGCCTGGAGAAAAAAAGGTTCAATCTCCAGAGGCGACAAGTCTTCTTTACCATGAGAACTGTGAATCTGTGGAACAGTCTACCACAGGATCTGGTCACAGCAAAAACAGTAGAGGGCTTCAAAACCGGCCTAGACAAGTTCTTAGAGCAAAATAATATAAATGCATAGGTATATGCATAGGTATAGAACCTATCACCCCTCCCCCTTCCCTGTATCCATCCCCTCCTTGGTTGAACTTGATGGACATGTGTCTTTTTTCAACCG
Source organism: Dendropsophus ebraccatus (assembly GCF_027789765.1). Taxonomy (NCBI): domain Eukaryota; kingdom Metazoa; phylum Chordata; class Amphibia; order Anura; family Hylidae; genus Dendropsophus; species Dendropsophus ebraccatus. The sequence goes on from NC_091466.1 coordinate 45,607,711, forward strand.
TATTAACTATGTAACTATGTTATTTTGGCGAAAAAAAGATCTAGACTGTCTGCACCTACCCCGCATCTTGCATCCAGTACTCCCCCCCCCCCCCCCCCCCCCCCTCGCTGCCAACCTCACTCATAACCAGACTCCGGCCCAGCAGGGAGAGCACTGCAGCATTTAACACAGAAGATCCCCCCGCAGCAGCCGGGCTCTGAGGAAGAAGATCAGTGGAAGAAGCAGGAGAGACACATAGAGGCCACCAGAGAGCAGTTACGGACCCTGCGCTGCTCCCTGCCCCTCCTCCAACACAGCTGCCTGTAAAACTACCTCTCCCAGCCCTTTTGCTAAAACTACCCCCAGCCCTACTACTGCCACCCCCCCAGCCTTACAGCTACTACTACCCCCAGCCCTACTGCTGTCACTATCCCCAGCCCTACTACTGCCACTACCCCCAGCCAGGGCCGGCCTTAGGGTAAATGGCGCCCTGTGCGAAACCTTTTTTGCAGCTTTTCGAGGTAACATTAAGCTTCTTCAGCCTCCCACTCCTCCAGACAACAACCATCATCCGACGCCCGCCATACACACAACTACCCCCCCAGCCATTCACACAACTGCCAACCCCAACCCCCCAGCAACTACAACCCCCAGCCCCCCACACAACTACCACCCACAGCCTCCCCACACACTACAGCCCCCCCACAACTACTATCCCCAGCCCCCCAAACAACTACAGCTCCCCACACAACTACCAACCCCAGCCCCCAAAACACCTACAGCCCAACACACACCTACCACCCCCATCCCCCAACACAACTACCACCCCAGCCCCCAACACAACTACCACCCCCAGCTCCCCACACACACAACTACCACCCCCAGCCCCCCAAACAACTACAGCTCCCCACACAACTACCAACCCCAGCCCCCAAAACACCTACAGCCCAACACACACCTACCACCCCCATCCTCCAACACAACTACCACCCCAGCCCCCAACACAACTACCACTCCCAGCTCCCCTCACAACTACCACCTCCAGCCCCCCAAACGACTACAGCTCCCCACACAACTACCAACCCCAGTCCCCAAAACACCTACAGCCCAACACACACCTACCACCCCCATCCCCCAACACAACTACCACCCCAGCCCCCAACACAACTACCACCCACAGCTCCCCTCACAACTACCACCTCCAGCCCCCAACACAACTACCACCCCCACACAACTACCACCTCCAGCCCCCAAAACAACTACAGCTCCCCACACAACTACCACCCCCAGCCCCCCTGTGTAGCAGAAAAACAAACAAAAAAGGATACTCACCTCCCACATGGCTCTTCAGCAGCGTATTTCTACTCCTGAGGCTCTGGTCTATTTGCACACACAGGGAGCTTTCTGAGCGGCCAGCCTCACACACAGCTCAGCTCCCTTCCCCAGAACCTCCTATCTCCAGCCCCGCGGCGCCTGAACTCTCTTCTCTCCTGCGTGTCCCTGACATGTGACGTCAGCAGCGTGGAGAAGATAAGCAGTAGAGAAGAGCGTGCAGCCACCGCAGGACTGGAGGTATCAGCTTCAGGGGAAGGTAGCTGTGTATGAGGCTGGCTTTGAAAGGGACAGGGCGTCCCTGAAGCCATCTGACACTGTTAGCGGCCACTGACAGATCTGCTGACAGTGTCAGATGGATTCAGTTGCAGTCCAGGAGCAAGCGCACAGGTCGCACACCCCAAAGGCCACCCCTACCCTCAGCCCTACTGCTGCCACTACCCCCAGCCCTACTGCTATTACTACCCCGAGCCCTACAGCTACTTCTCCCCCCAGCCTTACTGCTGCTACTACTGCCCCAAGCCCTACATCTAGTACTAACCCAAGCCCTATAGCTACTACTACCCCACCCTTACTGCTACTACTACCCGAAGCCCTACTGCTACTACTATTCCCAGCCCTACTGCTACTATTACCTCTAGCCCTACTGCTATTACTACTTTTAGCCCTACTGCTACTACTACATCCAGCCCTACTGCTACTACTATCCCCAGCCGTACAGCTATTACTTCCCTAAGTCCTACTGCTGCTATTACTTTCAGCCCTACAGCTACTACTACCCCTAGCTCCCCAAAATAGTAAGAAGTACAGGTTCTTCATATATAGAAAAGAAGATGTGCAGGGAACTCACCGTAAAAAGATGTGCATGGCACTCACCATAAAACCGTAAAAGGTGATCACTACTATCTACATCCTCCTACCCTGCACCCTACAGCTACTTTACTTTTATTTAATCCATGTTAAAAATCCATTACAAGGGATAATCACGGCAGGAATGCTAGCACCAGGCGTCTGGAGAAGCATACTGACGTACTCGAAACAGCTGTCACGCTGCCACATGGTGCTGGCGTTCCTGCCGTCTTTATCCCGTGAAATGGATTTTTAACATGGATTAAATAAAAGTCAAGTTTTACATTGAGTGCCCTGCACATCTTCTTTTTTCTATATATGAAGTAAGGGTGGAGAGAACACTCTGCTGGTACTTTTATGAACTCAATTTTGCACATATTGGACTGATCTCTATAGGCGATAGTGCCAATCATTGTCTCTATCACATTGGACACCCAGCCCTACAGCTACTACTGCCCCCAGCCCTACAGCTACTACTACCCCCAGCTCTATAGCTACTACTACCCCACTCCTTCAGCTACCACTACCCCCAGCCCTACTGCTGCCACTACCCCCAACCCTAAAGCTACCACTATCCCCAGCCATACAGCTACTAATTCCCCTAGCCCTACTGCTGCTATTACTGCAAGTCCAACTGCTACTACTACCCCCAGCCCTACAGCTACCAGTACTGCCAGCCCTACAGCTACTACTACCCCCAGCCCTACAGCTACCACTTCTGCCAGCCCTACAGCTACGACTACCCCCAGCCCTACAGCTACTACTTCCCCCAGCACTACAGCTGCTACTGCTACCCCCAGCCCTACAGATACTACTACCCCCAGCCCTACAGCTACTACTACCCCCAGCCCTATAGCTACCACTTGTGCCAGTCCTACAGCTACTACTACCCCCAGCCCTACAGCTACTACTACCCTCAGCCCTACAGCTACTACTACCCCCAGCCCTACAGCTACTACTACCTCCAGGCCTACTGCTACTACTATCTCCAGCCCTACAGCTACTACTACCCCCAGCCCTACTTCTGCTATTACTCCCAGCCTTACTGCTACTACCCCAAGCCCTACTGCTCCTACTACCTGCAGTTCTACAGCTACTACTACCCCCAGCCCTAGTGCTACTATTATTCCTGGTGGATGGAACCAGTTGGGAGTAAATGATAGGGTAGTAATATGGCATTGGAGAGGAATTGGACAGGGCAGGGGTCACACTTATTAGGGCATTTGTACCCCAACGGGTCTCTGAGCGAGCAGGGGTAGTTTGGTGCACCTGACATAGGGCCTATTAGAGACAAAGGTGCTCACTACATCCTCCTACCCTGCACATTTGGGATGAGCAGACTACCATTGATCTACAAGCAGTATACATTTGGTAAGATCGTTCTATACTTAAGCATATACATGATACCTTTAACCCCTTAACGACAAAGGGCGTATAGGTACGCCCTATTGCCGGTAAGGGCGTTCAGAGCGGGGTCGCGCGGCGACCCCGCTCTGAACCGCGGCGGTCCCGGGTGCCCCGAGTAGCCCGGGACCGTAGGTATTAGCGGGCACGGTCCGATCGCCGTGCCCACTAATACAGTAATCAGATGCAGCTGTCAAACATGACAGCTGCATCCGATTACTGGATCCAGCATCTCCCTGGTGTCTAGTGGCGGAGATTGCTCCTCCGGGATGTTATCCCGGAGGAGCGATCTCCGTTTCTGAAGCCGGCCGGGGACCGCTCCAAGATGGCGCCGTCCCCGGCTCGGCACTCGTTTGTTTCCGGCTGCAGCAGCCGAAAGCAAACGAGTGCCGATCTCATGGATCTCTGCAGCATATCTATGCTGCAGAGATCTCAATGAGAGATCAGAGTATATATACTAGAAGTCCCCTAGGGGGGCTTCTAGTATATGTGTAAAAAAAATAAGAAAAGTGTTGTTGTGAATAAAAAGCCCCCTCCCCTAATAAAAGTCTGAATCACCCCCCTTTTCCCAGGTTATAAATAAAAGTAAATAAATAAACAAACATGTTTGCTATCGCCGGGTGCGTAATCGCCCGAACTATTAGTTAATCACATTCCTGATCTCGTACGGTAAACGGCGTCAGCGCAAAAAAATCCCAAAGTGCAAAATTGCGCATTTTTGGTCGCATCAAATCCAGAAAAATTGTAATAAAAAGCGATCAAAAAGTCGTATATGCGCAATCAAGGTACCGATAGAAAGAACACATCATGGCGCAAAGAATGACACCTGACACAGCCCCATAGACCAAAGGATAAAAGCACTATAAGCCTGGGAATGGAGCTGTTTTAAGTGACGTATATTTGTTGACAATGGTTTGAATTTTTTACAGGCCATCCGATACAATATAAGTGATACATGTTACATATCGTTTTAATCGTAACGACTTGAGGAACGTGCATAACAAGTCAATTTTACCCCAGGGCGAATGGCGTAAAAACACATTTCCCCCAAATAAACAAAATGCGTTTTTTTTTTCAATTTCACCACACTTTATGCAAAAATTCAGCCTGTCATTGCAAAGTACAATTAGTGAAGCAAAAAATAAGGGCTCATTTGGGTCTCTAGGTGGAAAAATGCAAGTGCTATGGCCTTTTATGCACAAGGAGGAAAAAACGAAAACGCAAAAATCGAAATTGGCTCTGTCCTTAGGGGGTTATGGGTGGGTTCACATGCACCAGATCGCAGCAGATTTCACGGTACTGTCATTTTGTATGTCATTCTCCTGCTAGTATGTTCCGCCCCCCTTAACCCACAGCTACCCAGTGAATACTTTACCTGTCCGCAGTCCGGCCTGCTTCTGTGGCTCATGGCTCCCTGACATATCGCTTAGCCAATAAGTGGCTGCGGCGGGACAGAGCACTGATTGGCTGAGCGGGATGTCAGGGAGCCGGAAGCCACAGAAACAAGCCAAATTGCAAACGGGTAAAGTATTCACTGAGTAGCGGTGGGTTAGGGTGGTCGGCGGAGTTAGGGGGGATTTCAGTACCATGATCCTGTGCGTGTGAACCCACTTAAACCATGTTTTACAGTCTGTGTCCCTCCTTTGTGGTTATAACAGGATTTATGGTGACTGTAATGTTGTGTCCACACTGCACATGCGTCAGTCTAGTCTTACAGTATAGCAGCTATCTGACAGTAAATGTGTGTTACACCTAACAACAAATCAGAGTACAGTCTACTTTATAAATATACATAACATTTATTTTTATTTTTGTAAAGGAGAACCCAGTAATCATGCAAAAAATAACATTTATTCTTACATCTGTAGGATGTGCTATTACTTTGCCCTTTTTTTTTTTTTTTTAAATCAGATCTTTTTTATTGAAAAAACAGTTTTACAAACACAACAAGTGTTTCATTTTCACCCTCTATCCCTCCCACCCCCTCCCACTACTTTTCCCACCCCCTCCCTCTCCCTCCCAACATCCCAAACAATGGGACAAACACAGGAAACTTTGCCCTTTTTTTAATGTAATTATTTTTAACCCCCCCCCCCCCCTTGCAGCCTCCATACACCTGCATCGATTTATTTAAAAACGTATCTACTTCCTGTTTCGGCGACATCTTCATTTCCTCACCACTCACAGCGCTGTGTCTGTCGGCCGCTATGGAGGATGGCCGAGCTGATGTGTCTATCTGCCGCTATGGAGGATGGCCGGGCTGCTGTCTCTGTCGGCCGCTATGGAGGATGGCCGGCTGCTGTCTCTGTCGGCCGCTATGGAGGATGGCCGGGCTGCTGTGTCTGTGGGCCGCTATGGAGGATGGCCGGGCTGCTGTCTCTGTCGGTCGCTATGGAGGATGGCCGGCTGCTGTCTCTGTGGGCCGCTATGGAGGATGGCCAGGCTGCTGTGTCTTTCGGCCGCTATGGAGGATGGCCGGGCTGCTCTGTCTGTTGGCTATTATGGAGAATGGCCGGGCTGCTCTGTCTGTCATCCACAATGGAAGATGGCCGGGCTGCTCTGTCTGTCATCCACGATGGAAGATGGCCGGGCTGCTCTGTCAGTCATCCACAATGGAAGATGGCCGGGCTGCTCTGTCTGCCGGCCGCTATGGAGGATGGCCGGCTGCTGTGTCTGTCGGCCACTGTGCTGCATGACATTGTGCCGGCTCTACAGGCAGACGGGGAAGCCTATAGTGGAATCCTCCCACATTACAGCATGGAGGAGATGCTTTGGTTGGGGGAGAATTCCACTACAGGCTTCCCCATCTGCCCGTATAGCCAGGACAATGTATTGCAACTCCCCCCCCCCCCCCCCCCCCCCCCCCCCTGCGCCTTGCGTACGTGTTTCAGCAGCTCCTTAATGTGTGGTGTGTGGGTGTGTGGGATTTCACTGTGCAAGAGAAGTGGCGGCTCCGGTCATCCTCAGGGCCCCAGCATCTCTGTGGCGCTGTAAGACGGGGGATTCCACTCCATGCCTCCTTGTCTGCCTGTAGAGCCCATAGAGGGACAATGTGCAGCAGCACCCCCCTTGCTTACCAGCATCTCAGCGTCACCCCCTATGTCACTTTCCATCTACTGCGGCCCCCTACTACCATTACGTCCTGGTGACATTACATGATGGGAGTTGTAGTTAGGTAACTTGGAAATCTCCAGGTTGCAGAACTACAATTCCCATCTTGTACTGTCACCACAACATGAGAATGGGGCTTGTAGTTATGCAAACATGAGAGCTCCAAGTTGAAGAACTACAACTACCATGATCATGTTGTGGGGACTATACTTTATGGGAGTTGTAGTTTTACAGCTTGGAGCTCTCCTGTTTGCATAATTAAAACTCCCATCTTGTACCATATATATCGGTATTATTATTATTTTATTTATTTAACATGACAGATCACACAGTAGATCCTGATCCAGTGATAGCATTGTCACATATTACTGCACATCTGGATAAAGTCTTAGGCCAGGCCCATGGCTTATGTGTGCTATGGGATTTCCCTCTCTACCTTATAGGAGTATATTCCTTCCTATGTCCGCAGAGGTGCTGGAGATCACATAACACACACAGTGCATGAGCCCGGCCATAGACCACAGCCACCACCCAGCAGTTATCATGGCCAACTAAGCCCCGCCCCCTGCATGGAACATGGCAAAATGGCAGTTGGAAATGGCTGAACATGGGGAATAAGTAACAGGGTGTAAGGTATTTATAGCTCCCCATTCTACACATCTCCTCCCATCACCACTGTCTCCTATGGGGGGGGGGGCACCTATGTGGTCATGTGATCAGGGAGGAGTATCTACAGGTACAGATACTCCTGGACAGGACATCCCACTATGTACACAGCCCCATCTCTATACAACCCTATCTGCTATACCCTGCTATACTGGATGGGGAATTCTTACTCACATGTTCCTCAAAGACAACTGGAACGTCCTTTTCCTCTACGGACTGCTCCACGTCCATCTTCGGCTCCTCTTCCATTTCTCCAAATTGCCTCCTGTCGCCAATCTCTTGCAGAAATCGCCTGTGTGTGTGAAAAAGTTAAAGATTACATGGAGAAAACTGATTGAAAAATAGAAAATAACAAAAAATACCAGGAGCCAATGGATGTGCGTACTTACGCTCCAACTCCTAATAAAGCTCTGAAGGGTCCAGTAGCTGTTCTATTATGATGTCATATTTCTTTTGTTTTGTTTTTTTTAAATAAACTTTATTTAAACATCTTAATACAAACACGTGTACTAACCATATAATGCAATATCACTGATATAAACATTACATACATAATGAATAATTAGCCATTGGCGGGAATTTCTATTTTTGTTTGGATGAATAAGATCTTGGTCTATGCGCTCGGCTGCAGTATTTTAATATGGTTTATACTGATACTTGATAATGTTGCTCAAACAAACAAAAAAAACATTTAGCAAAAAGGTTTCAGCCCCTTCCTAAAAGAATATTTTTCCCTTTATAATTACTATTTTATTAATAGTTTTATATAAGGGTAATAAGTGATTATTATTACATATCTGCCGCTACTTTCCTGCCTGCTCTGCCTGTGTAGGGTTCAGGTCCCTTTTGGGGTTTAGTGTTTACGTTCATCTTCACTATTGTGCACAGTTTGCCATAGGCGGCCATTATAACAAATATGTGTATTGAGAAGTCCAGTCCCCTACACTCCTCAATACACTTGTTACAGGGGACATATCTAGTTGTAAGGGTCATTCTAACTGGTTATAGAAGGATTCTATCTGACTACAGGGGCACACTGTATCTGGCTATAGCAGACATGGGTTTTGATCCAGGTAGCATATCTAGTAGCAAGAGGCAATGTATCTGGTTATAGAGTTATTGTATATGGCTGCAGGGTTCATATCTACCTACTTAGGAAATTGTATTTGGCTACAGGGGGCATCTGTGTCTACATGGTATTGTAACTGTATACAAGATGCATCATATCTCAATACAAAGATACATCTGGCTGTGTAACCTCATTACAGGGGGCATATGTAGTTGCATGGGGTATTGTATCTGGCTACATGGGGTATCTGTGTCTACATGGTATTGTATCTGTATAGTAAGGGAGGCACTGCTTTTGGTTATATGGGGCATATCTGTCTACAGGGGGCATTGTATCTGGTTTTAAAGTATCTGACTAGGAGGGAACATTGCATTTGGTCATAAGGATCATATCTGGTTGCATGGGATGTTAAATCTGGCTGTAGGGAGCATTGTATCCAGCTACTGAGGCATTATTACAGGCTATAGGGGGCCTATCTGTCTACAGGGACCACTGTATCTGGCCGTAGGTGGCATATCTAGCTGCAGGGGCATTATTATTGGCAATAGGGAATGTCATTATGGGGTAATGTGGCCATCATTATGGGGCTATGGAGCATTGTTACTGGCTGAAAGAGAGTTTTAATACTACAGGGCCATTATTGCTGACTACTGGCGACATTACCACTGGGAATGGGGGCATTATATCTGGCTACAGGGGTCCATATTACTGGGGAAGGGGCATTACTAATGGCTGCAGGAGGCACTATTACTTGAGAAGGGGCATTACTCATGGCTACAGGGGTCCATATTACTGGGGAAGGGGCATTACTAATGGCTGCAGGGGTCCATATTACTGGGGAAGGGTCATTACTAATGGCTGTAGGGGGCACTATTACTTGAGAAGGGGCATTACTAATGGCTGCAGGAGGCACTATTACTTGAGAAGGGGGCATAATAACTGACACATACAGGTCAGTCCCATTGTTATTGTGGGATCTGATCTTGGAAGGATTTGCTTACAGAGCCTATGGCTGCAGTGTGATCTTAGTCCTTGGGGGTCTCGTTTAGTACATCTTATCACTTAGGGGTACTCTTCTTCCTTCTGTAATACCTGACCCTCTGCATCTCTTTCCTTCTGCCTAAATTCCCCCTTTTTTTTGTCTATTCTATTCTCCTTAAGAAAGCTTTCCCGACATCCCCAACTATACTGTCTGTAGTTGTATTCCTATACTGATGTTCCAGTATTTTCTTAAACCTTTAGAGATTGTGCCACACAGTTCTGTTCTAAATGGTTTTCTTTTTTTCTTATAAGATTTACGTGGACTGTAATAGTCATACTTCCTTCTTGTGCAAAATGTTAGTGAAATAAAGGAAATAATGGCTACTTCCCTGTGTGAGTTCTCTGATGATTTCTGATTAAAATATTTGCCACATTCTAAACATGAAATTGTCTTCTTTCCTGTGTGAATTCTTTGATGTCTAACAAGGTCTGACTGCTGAAAACATAATTTCTCACATACTAAAGATTTTCTCCATTTCAGGCATTAAAACTGTTTTATTATTATTTACTGTTGTACTAGATGTATTTTCTGAGTAAGGCTTCCTTCACATTGCCTCTTTTTTCTTAAAAAATGCTATGGCGTTTTTTCCCCCCAAAATAACGCCTGCGGCCAGATATTAGCTGGGAACTAATGGAAGTTAATGGTTTCCCTTGCACATATGATTTTTTTTTTTTCGAGAAACTGCAGCGTTTTTCTCCCATAGACTTCAATGGAAAGCTTCAGCTACACTAAAAAATGCCACAGGCTATGCATATGGTGGTTTTTAGCGGCGCTTTTCAGGGAGAAAAAAAAATCGACACTGTCTGGTCACCAGGGGGTTAACTGAACCCTTTGTGGGTCAGACTGTGCTCCGTTTCGGGAAAGGGGGGAGCTTAACTTAGCGTGCAGTCTTCTCCCTGTCATCTTCTCATGAGCAGCTGAGCAGGGACACTGCTTTAGCCACTGAGATGACGCTGGAGCATCGTCAGCTTACGGTACTATTTCACGGGTCGAGGAGGGCCCGATCAACGATGTAAATGAGCGCCGATCTGCTAGATCGCCGCTCGTTTACTGGGCCTATTCCACGGCCTGGTGATCATTGAGCGAGGGCTGCAGGGACATTGTTATCGATGTCCTTGCAGCCTTTGCAGCATACATTACCTGTCAGGTCTTCTGCTCCGCTCCGTCCTCCTCCCCAGGTCCGGCGCGCTCTAGCTTCAGAATGGCATGTCAGCTGACAGGCCACTCAGCCAATCACAGGCCGCGGTCCCGACCTGTGATTGGCTGAGCGCTCCGTCAGCTGACAGGCCATTCTGAAGCCAGAGCGTGCGGGACCCGGGGAGGAAGACAGAGCGGAGCAGAAGACCTGACAGGTAATGTATGCTGCTGCTGCTGCTTCTCAAATCGTCGGTCGCCCGCCATGCACCGCTATTCAACCGTAGCGATGCGCGGTGGGGGAACGATGATGTTAGGTCTGGCCCTAAATGAACGATCAGCCGATGACACGATCATCGGCTGATCGTTCTCTCTATTTTACAGAGCGATAATCGCCCGAATGGGGCCGATTCGGCCGATTATCGTTACTGTGGAATAGGGCCCTTAGCCAATCAGCGGCTGCAATAGCGGCTCCATTTGAAGAAGCAGAGCCTGGCACACTTGTATCTCAGTGTGCCGGACTCTGCTGAAGATAGAGGATGTCGGGGTGAGTATCAATAGGGCCCCCTTCTCCCCCAGCACTATACCCATCCCAGCACGGATGGGAAGCAATTATTGCCTTTCTTGCTGGGATGGGTACATTGTAACATCGATGTGACCCCCATGGGGTTAATTGAGGATGCCATGTATCCTCACTTAACCCCCTGGGGGCCACATTGTTTACTCTGGCACACAAGGTATGTGCCATACTGTAAGCAGCATTTACGAAGAACCTGCCTACGGTAAGATGCAGAACACCTGTCACAATGATGGGTGTTCTGCTCCTGGCCTTTTTTGGTTTGTTTTTCCCTTTTGTTTTTCAGACATCGGTATCCTGTGGATTACGTCGGATTCGTTGGACTGCGTCGTTTACCAGAGTTGTTTTATATTGAAATAGAATGGTCAAGGAGGGGTGTGTGGGTGTTCTTTTTTAAATAAAATGGCTGGTTATGGAAATAGGGGGATCCCTATACATTTTTTTTTAATCTAATTATTTATTTATGGGGGAAAAAATGTATAGGGTTCCCCTTATTTTCATAACTAGCCAGGTTTAAAAACCTAACAGCAGCAGCCTATTAGTACCAGGGTGGGAAGGGCCATTTGTTTTGGCCCTCCCCAGCCTAATACCAACCAGCTAACACCCAGTCCAGAAGTGCCAAATTCGATGCTACAGGACTACGGTGCCTAGCTCTTCCCAGTACCCCTGGTGGCAATGGGCCCTTGGGTAATATATGGGGGTTAGTGTTTGCCATTTTATACCGGCTTAGACTAGGCCCCGACTTAGTAATGGTTTCTGTCTAGCAGACAGCTTTCACTAAGAAGTCTGAAAGTAAAGAAAAATAAAGCAACACAATAGTGAACAGGGGGAGAAGGGGGGACCTATTGATACTCACTTCGACATCTTCAGCAGAGCCTGGCACACTGAGATCCAAGTTTGTCAAGCTCTGCCTCTTCAAAGAGGGAGCCTGTAAATCAGTGGCTGTAGCTAGGACACTGCTGCAGCCGCTGATTGGCTGAGCTGATTATGGTTCGGCGTCATCTCAGCCAATCAGCGGCTGAAGCAGTGTCCCCGCTCCAATTACAAGAAGAAGATTGGGGGGGGGCAGGGCATAAAAAAAGCCACAAAAAAACTAGGTGTGAAGGCACCCAAAAAAATTTCCCACGTTCTGAACATGAAAATGATTTCTTCCCTATAGAAATTCTCTGATGTTCTCTGATTGCTCAGCATAACATTTCCCACATTCTGCAAATGGAAATGATCTCTCCCCTGTGTGAGAAGATCTGATTTATAAATAAATCCTTTGCCACATTTTGAATATGAAAATGGCCTCTCGTCTGTGTCAGATTTTTTTATATATATTTTTTTTTTAAGTAGTTTTGTTTTTCAAAAAATAAAAAATTACATCTTTGATTAATTTTTACAGAAATCCAATGTATACATTATACAATCTCATAAAACATTTACTGACAAACAATAACCCTAAAGGACAATGAGGTAAAAAATATATATTAATAAATAGAAAAAATCAACACACCCTTCTAATCCTGAAGTGGTAGATAATGTTTCATCTCTGTGTCATCTTTCCATTTGCCTCAAAGATAAACAGAGGGGTTTTTTTTACTTAAAAAGGAAATCCTTTCATACCCCTGTACCTTTTTATCTAGATTTTCCCAGTGGGATATTAATGGCGGGCGGCAATAATCCAGCTCCGGAGAATCACCAGTCTTGCCGTTAATAGTAATTTCAAAACTATGTTCCTATGTTTATCTAACTGATTAGAACAACCCAGAATCCCACATAGCGCACTATAAGGGGGCCCAGTTCCCAATTTATTCCATATATATTCTACCACCTCTCTCCAAAAACGTTGGCATTGATTGCAACTCCAAAGCACATGCATATAATTTGCTTCTGGTTCCCCTCATTTAAGGCACCTATCATTACTCCGATACCTCATATACACACAATACACAATACATTTAGCGTGTTACTCAGTCTATTGGTTATCCTAAACAGGGTCCTCATAAATTTTTATTAATGAAGACTCTTACCATGTTTGCTAAAACACTATCCCATTCTTCTTCTTCTTCTCCCACTGGGCCAAGTTATTTTTTCCAGACTTTCCTTTTAACCAATCAGTAGTTTCCCATAATACTGAATTGTGGTGCATTTACATAGAGAGATTTATCTGACAGTTTAATGAAGCCAAAGCTGACCACACCGTATGTAATGGATGTAATGGAACAGAGGGGATTACTTCCCGAAGAAACCTTTTTGAGGCCTAACGTGCGCCAGGGTCTGAGGTAAGGTCGCCTCCGTTCCATTACGTGATGGTGTGATAAGCATAATTCAGTATGATGGGTAACTAATGCCTGTCCG
>NC_091466.1:45621416-45723750 GCF_027789765.1 Dendropsophus ebraccatus
CTATGGGATTCTGGGTTGTTCTAACAGTTAGATAAACATAGAACATAGTTTTGAAAATACTATTACGGCAAGACTGGTGATTCTCCGGAGCTGATTATTGCCGCCCGCCATTAATATCCACTGGGAAAATCTAGATAAAAAGGTACAGGGGTACGAAGGCTTTCCTTTTTAAGTAAAAAAAAACCCTCTGTTTATCTTTGAGGCAAATGGAAGATGACACAGAGATGAAACTTATCTCCACTTCAGGATTAGAAGGGTGTGTGAATTTTTTCTATTTATTAATATATATTTTTTACCTCATGTCCTTTAGGTTTATTTTTTGTCAGTAAATGTTTTTATGAATTGTATAATGTATCATTGGATTCTGTAAAAATTAATCAAAGATGTATTTTTAATTTTTGAAAAACAAAACTACTTAAAAAAAAATATATATATAAAAAACATCGACACAGCGAGAGGCCATTTCATATCCAAAATGTGCCAAAGGATTTATTTATAAATCAGATCTTTCTCACACAGGGAGAGATCATTTCCATTTGCAGATGGGGAATGTTATGCTGAGCAATCAGAGAACATCAGAAGATTTTCTATAGGAAGAAATCATTTTCATGTTCAGAAAGTGGGAAATTTTTTTGGGTGCCTTCACACCTAGTTTTTTTTTGTGGCTTTTTTTATTCCTGTCCCCCCCCCATCTTCTTCTTGTAATTGGAGCGGGGACACTGCTTCAGCCGCTGATTTGGCTAGATGACGCCGAACCATATGCAGCTCAGCAATCAGCGCTGCAGCATGTCCTAGCTACAGCCACTGATTTAAGGCTCCCTCTTGAAGAGGCAAGGCTTGACAAACTTGGATCTCAGTGTGCCAGGCTCTGCTGAAGATTGAGAAGTGGTATCATAGGTCCCCCGTCTCCCCCTGTTCACTATGTGTTGCTTGTTATTTTCTTTACTTTCCGACTTCTTAGGGAAGCTGTCCTGCTAGACAGAAACCCTTACTAATCGGGCCTAGTCTAACCGGTAAGAAAATGGCAAACACTAACCCCCATATATTACCCAAGGGCCCATTGCCACCAGGGTACTGGGAAGAGCTAGTCACCGTAGTCCGTAGCATATGAATTTGGCACTTCTGGACTGGTGTTTTAGCTGGTTGTTATTAGGCGGGGAGGGCCAAAACAATGCCCTTCCCACCCTGGTACTCATAGGCTGCTGCTGTTAGGTTTTTAAAACTGGCTATTCTGAAAATAAGGGAACCCATACGGTTTTTTCCCCATAAATAAATAATTAGATTAAAAAAAAATGTATAGGGATCCCCCATTTCCATAAACCAGCCATTTTTTTGAAAAAAGAACACCCCACACCCCTCCTTGACTACTTCTATTTCCAATAAAAACAACTCTGGTAAACGACAGAGTCCAACGAATCCGACGTAATCCAGATTACCGATGTCTGAAAAACAAAAGGGACAAACAACCCAAAAAGGCCAGGAGCGAACACCCATCATTGTGACAGGTGGTTCTGCATCGTACCGTAGGCAGTTCTTCGTAAATGCTGCTTACAGTATGGCACATACCTTGGTGCCAGACTAAACAATGTGGCCCCCAGGGGGTTAAGTGAGGATACATGGCATCCTCAATTAACCCATGGGGTCACATCGATGTTACAATGTACCCATCCCAGCAAGAGGCAATAATTGCTTCCCATCCGTGCTGGATGGGTATGTGCTGGGGGAGAAGGGGGCCCTATTGATACCACCCCCGACATCCTCTATCTTCAGCAGAGTCCGGCACACTGAGATACAAGTTTGCCAGGCTCTGCTTCTTCAAATGGACCGCTATTGCAGCCGCTATTGGCTAAGGGCCCTATTCCACAGTAACGATAATCGGCCGAATCGGCCCATCGGGCGATTATCGCTCTGTAAATAGAGAGAAACGATCAGCCGATGATCGTAGTCATCGGCTGATCGTTCATTTAGGGCCAGACCTAAATCATCGTTCCCCCCCGCGCATGCTACGGTTGAATACGCGGTGCATGCGGGCGACCGACGATTTGAGAAGCAGCAGCATACATTAACCTGCAGGTCTTCTGCTCCGCTCTGTCTTCCTCCCCGGGTCCCGCACGCTCTGGCTTCAGAATGGCCTGTCAGTTGACGGAGCGCTCAGCAAATCACAGGTCGGACCTCGGCCTGTGATTGGCTGAGTGGCCTGTCAGCTGACATGCCATTCTGAAGCTATAGAGCGCGCCGGACCTGGGAGGAGACGGAGCGGAGCAGAAGACCTGACCCGTATGTATGCTGCAAAAGCTGCAAGGACATCGATAACGATGTCCCTGCCGCCCTCGCTCACGATCACCAGGCCGTGGAATAGGCCCAGTAAACGAGCGGCGATCTAGCAGATCGGCGCTCATTTACATCGTTGATCGGGCCCTCCTCGACCCTGAAATAGTACCGTAAGCTGACGTGCTCCAGCGTCATCTCAGTGGCTAAAGCAGTTTCCCTGCTCAGCTGCTGCTCATGAGAAGATGACAGGGAGAAGACTGCACGCTAAGTTAAGCTCCCCCCTTTCCCGAACGGAGCACAGTGCTGACCCACAAAGGGTTCAGTTAACCCCCTGGTGACCAGACAGTGTCGATTTTTTTTTCTCCCTGAAAAGCGCCGCTAAAAACCACCATATGTATAGCCTGTGGCATTTTTTTGTGTAGCTGAAGCTTTCCATTGAAGTCTATGGGGGAAAAAAACGCTGCAGTTTTCTCGAAAAAAAAAATCATATGTGCAAGAAAACCATAACTTCCATTAGTTCCCAGCTAATATCTGGCCGCAGCGTTATTTGGGGGAAAAAAACGCCATAGCATTTTTTAAGAAAAAAGAGGCAATGTGAAGGAAGCCTTACTCAGAAAATACATCTACTTCAACAGTAAATAATAAAACTGTTTTTAATGCCTGAATGGAGAAAATCTTTAGTATGTGAGAAATTATTTTTCAGCAGTCAGACCTGTTAGACATCAAGAATTCACACAGAAAGAAGACAATTTCCGTTTTAGAATGTGCAAATTATTTTAATCAAATCATCAGAGAACTCAGGAAGTACCCTTATTTCCTTTATTTCATAACATTTTGCACAAGAAGAAGTATGACTATTACAGTCCACGTAAATCTTATAAGAAAAAAAGAAAAACCATTTAGAACAGACTGTGTGGCACAATCTCTAAAGGTTAAGAAAATACTGGAACATCAGTATAGGAAATACAACTACAGACAGTAGAGTTGGGATGTCGGGAAAGCTTTCTTAAGGAGAATAGAATAGACAAAAAAAAGGGGGGATTTAGGCAGAAGGAAAGAGATGCAGAGGGTCAGGTATTACAGAAGGAAGAAGAGTACCCCTAAGTGATAAGATGTACTAACGAGACCCCCAAGGACTAAGATCACACTGCAGCCATAGGCTCTGTAAGCAAATCCTTCCAAGATCAGATCCCACAATACAATGGGACTGACCTGTATGTGTCAGTTATTATGCCCCCTTCTCAAGGAATAGTGCCTCCTGCAGCCATTAGTATGCCCCTTACTCAAGTAATATTGCCCCTACAGCCATTAGTAATGACCCTTCCCCAGTAATATGGACCCCTGTAGCCATGAGTAATGCCCCTTCTCAAGTAATAGTGCCTCCTGCAGCAATTAGTAATGCCCATTCCCCAGTAATATGGACCCCTGTAGCCAGATATAATGCCCCCATTCCCAGTGGTAATGTCGCCAGTAGTCACATAATGGTCCCTGTAGTATTAAAACTATCTTTCAGCCAGTAACAATGCTCCATAGCCCCATAATGATGGCCACATTCCCCCATA
Source organism: Dendropsophus ebraccatus (assembly GCF_027789765.1). Classification (NCBI taxonomy): domain Eukaryota; kingdom Metazoa; phylum Chordata; class Amphibia; order Anura; family Hylidae; genus Dendropsophus; species Dendropsophus ebraccatus. Next base: position 45,625,250 of record NC_091466.1, read on the forward strand.
TAACATTCCCTATTGCCAATTATAATGCCCCTGCAGCTAGATATGCTACCTACGGCCAGATACAGTGGGTCCCTGTGACAGATAGGAGCCCCTATAGCCTGTAATATGCCTCAGTAGCTGGATACAATGCTCCCTACAGCCAGATTTAACATCCCATGCAACCAGATATGATCCTTATGACCAAATGCAATGTTCCCTCCTAGTCAGATACTTTAAACCAGCATACATAATGCCCCCTGTAGACAGATATGCCCCATATAACCAAAAGCAGTGCCTCCTTACTATACAGATACAATACCATGTAGACACAGATACCCCATGTTACCAGATACAATACCCCATGCAAACTACATATGCCCCCTGTAAATGAGGTGCAAACAGTCCAGATATACCTTTGTATTGAGATATGATGCACTTGTATACAGTTACAATACCATGTAGACACAGATACCCCCTGTAGCCAAAATACAATTTCCTAAGTAGGTAGATATGAACCCTGCAGCCATTACAATAACTCTATAACCAGATACATTGCCCTTGCTACTAGATATGCTACTGGATCAAAACCCATGTCTGCTATAGCCAGATACAGTGTGCCCCTGTAGTCAGATAGAATCCCCCTATAACCAGTTATGAATGACCCTTACAACTAAGTATGTCCCCTGTAACAAGGTGTATTGAGGAGTGTAGGGGACTGAACTTCTCAATACACATATTTGTTATAATGGCCCGCCTATGGCAAACTGTGCACAATAGTGAAGATGAACGTAAACACTAAACCCCAAAAGGGACCTGAACCCTACACAGGCAGAGCAGGCTGGAAAGTATGGCAGATATGTAATATAATCACTTATGACCCTTATATAAAAACTATTAATAAAATAGTAATTATAAAGGGAAAAATATTCTTTAGGAAGGGGCTGAAACCTTTTGCTAAATTGTTTTTTTTGTTTGTTGAGCAACATTATCAAGTATCAGTATAAACCATATTAAAATACTGCAGCCGAGCGCATAGACCAAGATCTTATTTATCCAAACAAAAATAGAAATTCCCGCCAATGGCTAATTATTCATTATGTATGTAATGTTTATATCAGTGATATTGCATTATATGGTTAGTATAAGTGTTGTATTAAGATGTTTAAATAAAGTTTATTTAAAAAAACAAAACAAAAGAAATATGACATCATAATAGAACAGCTACTGACCCGTCAGAGCTTGATTAGAGTTGGAGCGTAAGTACGCACAGTCCATTGGCTCCTGGTATTTTTTGTTATTTTCTATTTTTCATCAGTTTTCTCCATGTAATCTTAACTTTTCACACACACAGGCGATTTCTGCAAGAGATTGGCGACAGGAGGCAATTTGGAGAAATGGAAGAGGAGCCGAAGATGGACGTGGAGCAGTCCGTAGAGGAAAAGGACGTTCCAGTTGTCTTCGAGGAACATGTGAGTGAGAATTCCCCATCCAGTATAGCAGGGTATAGCAGATAGGGTTGTATAGAGATGGGGTTGTGTACATAGTAGGGATGTCCTGTCCAGGAGTATCTGTACCTGTAGATACTCCTCCCTGATCACATGACACATAGGTGCCCCCCCCCCTCATAGGAGACAGTGGTGATGGGAGGAGATGTGTAGAATGGGGAGCTATAAGTACCTTCACACCCTGTTACTTATTCCCCATGTTCAGCCATTTCCAACTGCCATTTTGCCATGTTCCATGCAGGGGGCGGGGCTTAGTTGGCCATGATAACTGCTGGGTGGTGGCTGTGGTCTATGGGCCGGGCTCATGCACTGTGTGTGTTATGTGATCTCCAGCACCTCGGCGGACATAGGAAGGAATATACTCCTATAGGTAGAGAGGGAAATCACATAGCACACATACATGGGCCTGGCCTAAGACTTTATCCAGATGTCAGGTAATATGTGACAGATGCTATCACCGGATCAGGATCTACTGTGTGATCTGTCATGTTAAATAAATAAAATAATAATAATAACGATATATATGGTACAAGATGGGAGTTTTAATTATGCAAACGGAGAGCTCCAAGCTGTAAAAACTACAACTCCCATAAAGTATAAGTCCCCACAACATGATCATGGTAAGTTGTAGTTCTTCAACTTGGAGCTCTCATGTTGGCATAACTACAAGCCCCATTCTCATGTTGTGGTGACAGTACAAGATGGGAATTGTAGTTCTGCAACCTGGAGATTTCCAAGTTACCTAACTACAACTCCCATCATGTAATGTCACCAGGACGTAATGGTAGTTGTAGCTGTTCAACAGCTGGGGGCCACAGTAGATGGAAAGTGACATAGGGGGTGACGCTGAGATGCTGGTAAGCAAGGGGGGGTGCTGCTGCACATTGTCCCTCTATGGGCTCTACAGGCAGACGAGGAGGCCTGAGTGGAATCCCCCGTCTTACAGCGCCACAGAGATGCTGGGGCCCTGAGGATGACCGGAGCCGCCACTTCTCTTGCACAGTGAATCCCACGCACCACACACCACACATTAAGGAGCTGCTGAAACACGTACGCAAGGCGCAGGGGGGGGGGGGGGGGGGAGGGGGGGGGGGGGGGGGGGATTGCAATACATTGTCCTGGCTATACGGGCAGATGGGGAAGCCTGTAGGTGAATTCTCCCCAACCAAAGCATCTCCTCCATGCTGTATGTGGGGAGGATTCCACTATAGGCTTCCCCGTCTGCCTGTAGAGCCGGCACAATGTCATGCAGCACAGTGGCCGACAGACAACAGCAGCCGGCCATCCTCCATAGCGGCCGGCAGACAGAGCAGCCCGGCCATCTTCCATCGTGGATGACTGACAGAGCAGCCCGGCCATCTTCCATCGTGGATGACAGACACAGCAGCCCGGCCAGTTCTCCATAGTGGCTGACAGACAGAGCAGCCCGGCCATCTTCCATTGTGGATGACAGATCAGAAGCAGCCCGGCCATTCTCCATATAGCCAACAGACAGAGCAGCCCGGCCATCCTCCATAGCGGCCGAAACACACAGCAGCCTGGCCATCCTCCATAGCGGCCCACAGAGACAGCAGCCGGCCATCCTCCATAGCGACCGACAGAGACAGCAGCCCGGCCATCCTCCATAGCGGCCCACAGACACAGCAGCCCGGCCATCCTCCATAGCGGCCGACAGAGACAGCAGCCTGCCATCCTCCATAGCGGCCGACAGAGACAGCAGCCCGGCCATCCTCCATAACGGCAGATAGACACATCAGCTCGGCCATCCTCCATAGCGGCCGACAGACACAGCGCTGTGAGTGGTGAGGAAATGAAGATGTCGCCGAAACAGGAAGTAGATACGTTTTTAAATAAATCGATGCAGGTGTATGGAGGCTGCAAGGGGGGGGGGGGGTTAAAAATAATTACATTAAAAAAAGGGCAAAGTTTCCTGTGTTTGTCCCATTGTTTGGGATGTTGGGAGGGAGAGGGACAGGGCCGGCCTTAGGGTAGATGGCGCCCTGTGCAGAATATTCTTTCGGCGCCCCCCCCCCCCCCCCCCCCCGGCTGATTGTAGCCCATCCCAAGCCTATCTCTTGGAGACACACACTGTATATACTGCTTACACAGACAGATACAGTCACATATACACATACAGACACAAGGGGGAGGTTCATCAAACATGGTGTAAAGTGAAACTGGCCCAGTTGCCCCTAGCAACCAATCAGATTCCACCTTTCATTCCTCACAGACTCTTTGGTTGCTAGGGGCAACTGAGCCAGTTTCACTTTACACCATGTTTGATGATCTCTCCCACAGTGTATATACTGCTTACACAGACGCACAGTATATATATCCTGCAAACACAGACACACATACAGTCACATATACAGATACACACTACACATACCCACCACTGGGAGTTGTTGTTGTCCCACCAGAGCCGCACTGGAGCATGCTGGGAGTTGTTGTCCTACCACACAGTCAAACAGGAGCATGCTGGGAGTTGTTGTCCTACCACACAGAGCCACACGGGATCATGCTGGGAGTTGTTGTCCTACCACACAGAGCCACACAGGATCATGCTGGGAGTTGTTGTCCTACCACACAGAGCCACACAGGATCATGCTGGGAGTTGTTGTCCTACCACACAGCCACACAGGAGCATGCTGGGAGTTGTTGTCCTACCACACAGAGCCACACAGGATCATGCTGGGAGTTGTTGTCCTACCACACAGAGCCACACAGGATCATGCTGGAGTTGTTGTCCTACCACACAGCCACACAGGAGCATGCTGGGAGTTGTTGTCCTACCACACAGAGCCACAAAGGAGCATGCTGGGAGTTGTTGTCCTACGACACAGAGCCACACAGGAGCATGCTGGGAGTTGTTGTCCTACGACACAGAGCCACACAGGAGCATGCTGGGAGTTGTTGTCCTACCACACAGGGGCATGCTGGGAGATGTCCTACCACACAGGAGTATGCTGGGAGTTGTTGTCCTACCACACAGAGCCACACAGGAGTATGCTGGGAGTTGTTGTCCCACCACACAGAGCCACATAGGAGTATGCTGGGAGTTGTTGTCCTACCACACAGAGCCACATAGGAGTATGCTGGGAGTTGTTGTCCTGCCACACAGGAGTATGCTGGGAGTTGTTGTCCCACCACACAGAGCCACATAGGAGTATGCTGGGAGTTGTTGTCCTACCACACAGGGGCATGCTGGGAGTTGTTGTCCTACCACACAGAGCCACAAAGGAGTATGCTGGGAGTTGTTGTCCTGCCACACAGGAGTATGCTGGGAGTTGTTGTCCCACCACACAGAGCCACATAGGAGTATGCTGGGAGTTGTTGTCCCACCACACAGAGCCACATAGGAGTATGCTGGGAGTTATTGTCCTACCACACAGAGCCACATAGGAGTATGCTGGGAGTTATTGTCCTACCACACAGAGCCACATAGGAGTATACTGGGAGTTGTTGTCCTACCACACAGAGCCACATAGGAGTATGCTGGGAGTTGTTGTCCTACCACACAGAGCACTAACACACAGAGCACACACAAACTCCACTAACACACACAGACAGAGATAGATATATATACTCACAGTCACACTGCAGTAGTAGTGGAGGATGTCTCTGCCCATGAGGAGAAGCAGGTAGAGCGGAGGATCACACTGCTGATGTCTCCGTCGGGGGAGGGAGCGGGGTTATGGGCCTCTGTGAGCTGGGAGACGCTGTGGGGGGGCGGGGGATGGGGGCCAGGCTGCAGTCACATGTCCGGGGAGAAGAGCTTCCTCGGCTGCTGTGCTGAGGCAGGGGACGGATATATGGCCTCAGGGGGATGCAGGTGGCGCCCCCTTCCTGCCGGGAGTGCACAGCGCCCTGTGCGGCAGCACTGCTCGCACACCCCTAAGGCCGGCCCTGGAGAGGGAGGGGGTGGGAAGAGTATGGGAGGGGGGTGGGAGGGATAGAGGGTGAAAATGAAACACTTGTTGTGTTTGTAAAACAGTTTTTTCAATAAAAAAGATCTGATTTAAAAAAAAAAAAAAAAAAGGGCAAAGTAATAGCACATCCTACAGATGTAAGAATAAATGTTATTTTTTGCATGATTACTGGGTTCTCCTTTACAAAAATAAAAATAATGTTATGTATATTTATAAAGTAGACTGTACTCCTGATTTGTTGTTGGGTGTAACATACATTTACTGTCAGATAGCTGCTATACTGTAAGACTAGACTGACACATGTGCAGTGTGGACACAACATTACAGTCACCATAAATCCTGTTATAACCACAAGGAGGGACACAGACTGTAAAACATGGTTTGGGTGGGTTCACACGCACAGGATCACGGTACTGAAATCCCCCTAAACCCGTACCACCCTAACCCACCGCTACTCAGTGAATACTTTACCCGTTTGCAATTTGGCTTGTTTCTGTGGCTTCCGGCTCCCTGACATCCCGCTCAGCCAATCAGTGCTCTGTCCCGCCGCAGCCACTTATTGGCTAAGCGATACGTCAGGGAGCCATGAGCCACAGAAGCAGGCCGGACTGCGGACAGGTAAAGTATTCACTGGGTAGCGGTGGGTTAAGGGGGGCGGAACATACTGGCAGGAGAATGACATACAAAATGACAGTACCGTGAAATCTGCTGTGATCTGGTGCGTGTGAACCCACCCATAACCCCTTAAGGACAGAGCCAATTTTGATTTTTGCGTTTTAGTTTTTTCCTCCTTGTGCATAAAAGGCCATAGCAATTGCATTTTTCCACCTAGAGACCCAAATGAGCCCTTATTTTTTGCGTCACTAATTGTACTTTGCAATGACAGGCTGAATTTTTGCATAAAGTGTGGTGAAATTGAAAAAAAAAACGCATTTTGTTTATTTGGGGGAAATGTGTTTTTACGCCATTCGCCCTGGGGTAAAACTGACTTGTTATGCACGTTCCTCAAGTCGTTACGATTAAAACGATATGTAACATGTATCACTTATATTGTATCGGATGGCCTGTAAAAAATTCAAACCATTGTCAACAAATATACGTCACTTAAAACCGCTCCATTCCCAGGCTTATAGTGCTTTTATCCTTTGGTCTATGGGGCTGTGTCAGGTGTCATTCTTTGCGCCATGATGTGTTCTTTCTATCGGTACCTTGATTGCGCATATACGACTTTTTGATCGCTTTTTATTACAATTTTTCTGGATTTGATGCGACCAAAAATGCGCAATTTTGCACTTTGGGATTTTTTTACGCTTACGCCGTTTACCGTTAGAGATCAGGAATGTGATTAACTAATAGTTCGGGCGATTACGCACGCGGCGATAGCAAACATGTTTGTTTATTTATTTATTTACTTTTATTTATAACCTGGGAAAAGGGGGGTGATTCAGACTTTTATTAGGGGAGGGGGCTTTTTATTCACAACAACACTTTTCTTATTTTTTTTACACATATACTAGAAGCCCCCCTAGGGGACTTCTAGTATATACACTCTGATCTCTCATTGAGATCTCTGCAGCATAGATATGCTGCAGAGATCCATGAGATCGGCACTCGTTTGCTTTCGGCTGCTGCAGCCGGAAACAAACGAGTGCCGAGCCGGGGACGGCGCCATCTTGGAGCGGTCCCCGGCCGGCTTCAGAAACGGAGATCGCTCCTCCGGGATAACATCCCGGAGGAGCCATCTCCGCCACTAGACACCAGGGAGATGCTGGATCCGGTAATCGGATGCAGCTGTCATGTTTGACAGCTGCATCTGATTACTGTATTAGCGGGCACGGCGATCGGACCGTGCCCGCTAATAACTACGGTCCAGGGCTACTCGGGGCACCCGGGACCGCCGCGGTTCAGAGCGGGGTCGCCGCGCGGCCCCGCTCTGAACGCCCTTACCGGCAATAGGGCGTACCTATACGCCCTTTGTCGTTAAGGGGTTAAAGGTATCATGTATATGCTAAAGTATAGAACGATCTTACCAAATGTATACTGCTTGTAGATCAATGGTAGTCTGCTCATCCCAAATGTGCAGGGTAGGAGGATGTAGTGAGCACCTTTGTCTCTAATAGGCCCTATGTCAGGTGCACCAAACTACCCCTGCTCGCTCAGAGACCCGTTGGGGTACAAATGCCCTAATAAGTGTGACCCCTGCCCTGTCCAATTCCTCTCCAATGCCATATTACTACTCTATCATTTACTCTCAACTGGTTCCATCCACCAGGAATAATAGTAGCACTAGGGCTGGGGGTAGTAGAAGCTGTAGAACTGCAGGTAGTAGGAGCAGTAGGGCTTGGGGTAGTAGCAGTAAGGCTGGGAGTAATAGCAGAAGTAGGGCTGGGGGTAGTAGTAGCTGTAGGGCTGGGGGTAGTAGTAGCTGTAGGGCTGGAGATAGTAGTAGCAGTAGGCCTGGAGGTAGTAGTAGCTGTAGGGCTGGGGGTAGTAGTAGCTGTAGGGCTGGGGGTAGTAGTAGCTGTAGGGCTGGGGGTAGTAGTAGCTGTAGGGCTGGGGGTAGTAGTAGCTGTAGGGCTGGCACAAGTGGTAGCTATAGGGCTGGGGGTAGTAGTAGCTGTAGGGCTGGGGGTAGTAGTAGTAGCTGTAGGGCTGGGGGTAGTAGTATCTGTAGGGCTGGGGGTAGCAGTAGCAGCTGTAGTGCTGGGGGAAGTAGTAGCTGTAGGGCTGGGGGTAGTAGTAGCTGTAGGGCTGGGGGTAGTAGTAGCTGTAGGGCTGGGGGTAGTAGTAGCTGTAGGGCTGGGGGTAGTAGTAGCTGTAGGGCTGGCAGAAGTGGTAGCTGTAGGGCTGGGGGTAGTAGTAGCTGTAGGGCTGGCAGTACTGGTAGCTGTAGGGCTGGGGGTAGTAGTAGCAGTTGGACTTGCAGTAATAGCAGCAGTAGGGCTAGGGGAATTAGTAGCTGTATGGCTGGGGATAGTGGTAGCTTTAGGGTTGGGGGTAGTGGCAGCAGTAGGGCTGGGGGTAGTGGTAGCTGAAGGAGTGGGGTAGTAGTAGCTATAGAGCTGGGGGTAGTAGTAGCTGTAGGGCTGAGGGCAGTAGTAGCTGTAGGGCTGGGTGTCCAATGTGATAGAGACAATGATTGGCACTATCGCCTATAGAGATCAGTCCAATATGTGCAAAATTGAGTTCATAAAAGTACCAGCAGAGTGTTCTCTCCACCCTTACTTTATATATAGAAAAAAGAAGATGTGCAGGGCACTCAATGTAAAACTTGACTTTTATTTAATCCATGTTAAAAATCCATTTCACGGGATAAAGACGGCAGGAACATCAGCACCATGTGGCAGCGTGACAGCTGTTTCGAGTACGTCAGTATGCTTCTCCAGACGCCTGGTGCTAGCATTCCTGCCGTGATTATCCCTTGTAATGGATTTTTAACATGGATTAAATAAAAGTAAAGTAGCTGTAGGGTGCAGGGTAGGAGGATGTAGATAGTAGTGAGCACCTTTTACGGTTTTATGGTGAGTGCCATGCACATCTTTTTACGGTGAGTTCCCAGCACATCTTCTTTTCTATATATGAAGAACCTGTACTTCTTACTATTTTGGGGAGCTAGGGGTAGTAGTAGCTGTAGGGCTGAAAGTAATAACAGCAGTAGGACTTAGGGAAGTAGTAGCTGTAAGGCTGGGGATAGTAGCAGTAGGGCTGGATGTAGTAGTAGCAGTAGGGCTAAAAGTAGTAATAGCAGTAGGGCTAGAGGTAATAGTAGCAGTAGGGCTGGGGTTAGTAGTAGCAGTAGGGCTTCGGGTAGTAGTAGCAGTAAGGGTGGGGTAGTAGTAGCTATAGGGCTTGGGTTAGTACTAGATGTAGGGCTTGGGGTAGTAGTAGCAGCAGTAAGGCTGGGGGGAGAAGTAGCTGTAGGGCTCGGGGTAGTAATAGCAGTAGGGCTGGGGTAGTGGCAGCAGTAGGGCTGAGGGTAGGGCTGGCCTTTGGGGTGTGCGACCTGTGCGCTTGCTCCTGGACTGCAACTGAATCCATCTGACACTGTCAGCAGATCTGTCAGTGGCCGCTAACAGTGTCAGATGGCTTCAGGGACGCCCTGTGCCTTTCAAAGCCAGCCTCACACACAGCTACCTTCCCCTGAAGCTGATACCTCCAGTCCTGCGGTGGCTGCACGCTCTTCTCTACTGCTTATCTTCTCCAAGCTGCTGACGTCACATGTCAGGGACACGCAGGAGAGAAGAGAGTTCAGGCGCCGCGGGGCTGGAGATAGGAGGTTCTGGGGAAGGGAGCTGAGCTGTGTGTGAGGCTGGCTGCTCAGGAAGCTCCCTGTGTGTGCAAATAGACAGAGACCAGAGCCTCAGGAGTAGAAATACGCTGCTGAAGAGCCATGTGGGAGGTGAGTATCCTTTTTTGTTTGTTTTTCTGCTACACAGGGGGGCTGGGGGTGGTAGTTGTGTGGGGAGCTGTAGTTGTTTTGGGGGCTGGAGGTGGTAGTTGTGTGGGGGTGGTAGTTGTGTTGGGGGCTGGGGTGGTAGTTGTGTTGGGGGTGGTAGTTCTGTTGGGGGCTGGGGTGGTAGTTGTGTTGGGGGATGGGGGTGGTAGGTGTGTGTTGGGCTGTAGGTGTTTTGGGGGCTGGGGTTGGTAGTTGTGTGGGGAGCTGTAGTCGTTTGGGGGGCTGGAGGTGGTAGTTGTGAGGGGAGCTGGGAGTGGTAGTTGTGTTGGGGGCTGGGGTGGTAGTTGTGTTGGAGGATGGGGGTGGTAGGTGTGTGTTGGGCTGTAGGTGTTTTGGGGGCTGGGGTTGGTAGTTGTGTGGGGAGCTGTAGTTGTTTGGGGGGCTGGGGGTGGTAGTTGTGTGTGTGGGGAGCTGGGGGTGGTAGTTGTGTTGGGGGCTGGGGTGGTAGTTGTGTTGGGGGATGGGGGTGGTAGGTGTGTGTTGGGCTGTAGGTGTTTTGGGGGCTGGGGTTGGTAGTTGTGTGGGGAGCTGTAGTTGTTTGGGGGGCTGGGGATAGTAGTTGTGGGGGGCTGTAGTGTGTGGGGGGGCTGTGGGTGGTAGTTGTGTGGGGGGCTGGGGGTTGTAGTAGCTGTAAGGCTGGGGGGGTGGCAGTAGTAGGGCTGGGGGTAGTTTTAGCAAAAGGGCTGGGAGAGGTAGTTTTACAGACAGCTGTGTTGGAGGAGGGGCAGGGAGCAGCGCAGGGTCCGTAACTGCTCTCTGGTGGCCTCTGTGTGTCTCTCCTGCTTCTTCCACTGATCTTCTTCCTCAGAGCCCGGCTGCTGCGGGGGGATCTTCTGTGTTAAAGGCTGCAGTGCTCTCCCTGCTGGGCCGGAGTCTGGTTATGAGTGAGGTTCTAAACATATGCATTTATATTATTTTGCTCTAAGAACTTGTCTAGCCCTGTTTTGAAGCCCTCTACTGTTTTTGCTGTGACCAGATCCTGTGGTAGACTGTTCCACAGATTCACAGTTCTCATGGTAAAGAAGGCTTGTCGCCTCCGGAGAATGAACCTTTTTTTCTCCAGGCGGAGGCAATGCCCTCTTGTCCTTTGAGGGGGTTTTACCTGGAACATCTTTTCCCCATATTTCTTGTAGGGGCCATCTATATATTTAAATAAGTTAATCATATCTCCCCTTAAACGTCTCTTCTCCAGAATAAACAAATTTAATTCTTTTAATCTCTCATAACATCATGCAGTAATTTTCTTTTTTTGGATACTTTTTGGAAATCCATCCTTACACCATGTTCACACATGGCATGAACATCAGCCGTTATTTGATACAGCCGGTGTTTGATGTTTCAAACAACCCATGTCTCAGATGTTCACAAGGCTGATACTGTAGTATCGGGCAGGTGAACATCTCTTCATTTTAATTCGAATGCCGGCACATTTGGGTGTGCCCATAGTCCTTTACATTGTGCCAACAGGCTATCTTGTGCAGCCGCTGTTCACTGAATAGCAGCCACACAAAATAGACCCGTCAATTATTTTTTGTAGACGCAGACCACGGCCGTAGTGTATACACAACAGCAGTGATTCCATACAATGTAATGTAATTGTACACTGTCAATAATACACATAGTAGCAACATAGTAGCTGCAAACAATGTATGAAAGCAAATACAACATCAACCAATAAACAAGCAGGTGTGAATGGGATGGGATGCTCGCCAGTGTGGATAGGTACAGGAGCTATTAACCCTGTTAAGCCCTGAGCATGGTGCACCAATCTACTCTTCCTCACTGAGGGAACCATCGGAGTAGACGCCTTCATAATGGCGGCTCCTGCCCTGTGCTGTCCCTACTCCCAGACCCTACACTTACCCTTATGCTGCTCCCTACGCAGCATTTCATGTACAAAGGACTCGTCAGGGGAGGATGATGATCCCGGGTATAGCACTGCATCGGGGTTCAGTACAGTGTGCGTCTGGCTTCAATAAACGTGGCACATCACAGTAGTGGCCGGAGTGCCTGGAGGACGCTAATAGCCTGATGTAGTCGTGTCACACAGCAACAGATCAGGCTATTAGCGTCCTCCAGGCACTCCGGCCACTGCTGTGATGTGCCACGTTTACTGAGTCCGGACGCACACTGTACTGGACTCCGATGCAGTGCTATACCTGGGATCTATCATCCTCCCCTGACGAGTGCTTTGTAGATGAAACGCTGTGTAGGGAGCAGCATAAGGGTAAGCGTAGGGTCTGGGAGTAGGGATAGCACAGGGCAGGAGCTGCCATTATAAGGGCGTCTACTCTGATGATTCCCTGAGTGAGGAGGGGTAGATTGGTGCACCATGCTCAGGGCGTAACAGGGTTAATAGCTGCTGTACCTATCTATACTGGGTGCATCCCATTGTGTTCACACCCGCTTGTTTATTAGTTGATCTTGCATTTGCTATCATACATTGTTTGCAGCTACTATGTTGCCTCTATGTGTATTATCGCACCTGACTGAGTGATGCATGATGGTACTGTGGTGTGTATATAGTTTTTGTGGTTTGGTTTTGCTGTGGAGGTGAGCACACACTGTTCTTGATTAGTTTTTTATCTATATTTAAAAAAAGTTATATATTACCAATAATACAATGTTTTCTCCTGGTATACTATAAAGTCAGGTCGGCCTATTTGTCTGTATATATGTGAAGATTAGGGAAATAAATGACAGAGCACATATAAAATACAATTTTATAACTGTGCACATGGTCATCAGCAAACACACAGGCTTCCCTTGTATTCGTTCTCTATTACCTCTCTGCCTGTGTCTGCAGCTCTGTACCTGGTATGGACAGATTCTCTGGAAAGCTGAGCTATGATTGGTTGCTGTGGGCAGCTGACCCCAGTTTCAGTTTTAGGCTATGTTCACACAATGTATTTTTAATGACAAGACTCAACAATGGCCGTGTTAAACAACCACTGTTGTTTTAACTGTGTGTGAACATAACCTTCCACAGTTTGATAAATCTGGGTCATAGCTGCCCCCATCCATAAACAGTGCCACTATTGTCCTCAGTTTTTCTGTGGTACTGCGGCACATTTACTAGTGATGTGAATAAAACTGAGTTGTAATACCACATAAAGCCTGAGGATACGCATGGCGCTGTTCTTAAAACAAATCAGCAGCATTTTTCTAATTCTGGATAAGCCACATAACTCCTTACATCTTGTGCTGACAACTGGATAAAAGCTTACACTGATTTGTTGGATCATTGTCCGCACTTTTCACCTACAACGCCCCCACCCCCCACAAAAGTGATGAGTAAATACACCAATTAGACCAGAAATAGATTATGCAGCATATATGAGAGTTTTATATCTAACAACGTGACACAAATATGATGGTATATTACCCCCAATGTGTAATGGATGGGGATTTTAATACAATTATCTGAAATCACTGATCACTGATCTACCTTCATTATATTCATCTGTGGCGCAGGTTTTGGGAGTTTCTACTTTTTATTGATATGCCTCCATTTTAATGGCCGCCATATTGGATCAAGGGCAAATTTTTCCAGTGCAAAGGTGGTCACGTAGCATATAAAAAAAGGCAAACCAAGGCAAACATACCAAAGATATGGTTAGGGAACCGAGGTATTACTGCATGTCTGGAACATGGCTGCCATCTTGGAAGCCACAATCCAAATGGTCATGTAGTACATTAAAGATTACTACAATTGTCTCAGAAATCGATTGGTACAACCATATCTGCAATATCTCTTGTGGTTTAAAAGGTATCAACACAGAGGGAGAACTTTATCAAGGCTGTGGCTGGGGCGTATGCCAGGGAGAAGGCGCAGATTTGCTTCTTCTCCCAGGCGTATGCCTGCCATATCCCCCCGCTCGTCTGATGGGCGGTTAGGAAGGGCAGCGAGTTTGGGAGGAGGCATGGTTTTTTGGACATATAGCGGTGCGTAGTCGCAGCCAATGATTTTAGATCAGAATCAAAAGACAAGATCATCAGCGATCAACATTGTCATCGCCTGATCATTTTCTTTATTAAAAGGAGAAATAGTCTAAATCATTGTTCCCCGCAGCGGAGGCATAGAGAGATGCAAGAGCGGGCGGCTATTTGAACTTTGCACGCTGCCTATGCTTCTTCCTGCTGCGGGGAACAGCTCCTCCAGCCCCTGGACCTGTCCCCAGGCTGCCGCCTACACTGCTGGAGTCCCCACCGACCCCTGCTAGCTGGTTCGGACACTGGCGACATTCCCCAAGCTGCTACAGCTGCCTCTTGCCGCCACAAGGCTCTTCTCCACCAGTCTCCCCGACGTCCTGATACCCAGGCCGCCCACCACCCTCCTTGAGCCCCATCCCCGCTCTCTGGTCCGGCAGCCGCCTGGTGGAGCATATACTGGCCGAAGCTTCTCCCTGACAGGGCTCACCTCCACTGGCCTTCCTGACCTCCTTGGACCTCTCACCAAGCCCCTGCCATCCTCCTCCAATGCCTGCTGCAGTGCCAAAATCAAGTAGCGACACCAAAATTAAACAGAGATAGCTATTGCCTCTCTCTCTGCCTCTGTTGCAGGGAACACCCGTTTAGAGCGGGATTCCCCTCAGGGTAATCCCCACTCTAAACAGGTGTTCCCCGCAGCCACAGCAAAGAGAGAGAGGCAGTAGCGCTGGCTACTTGGTGGTGCTACTTGAATTTGGAACCGCAGCGGGCATTGGAGGAGGACGGCAGGTGCCTGGTGACAGGTCCCAGGAGGTTGGGAAGGTCTGTGGAGGTGAACCCTGTAGGGGAGAAGCAGCAGTCGCAGCCGGTGTATGCTATGCCAGACCAACGCCGGACGGGGCTCAAGAAGGGTGGCGGGCGGCCTGGGGACAGGTACTGGGAGGTCAGGGAGACTGGCAGAGGAGAGCCCTGCGGCGTGGAGGGGCAGCTGCAATCAGCTGATGACAATAATCATGGACTGATTGTTTCTTTTGGTCCTAACCTAAAAACATTGTCCGGCGACTGCACATTGCTACGTGTAATAACAATGCACGGCCGACGGCTGATGAATGTGTAAGGAAAATAATATGCTTTATTATTTTAGACTTTTAGGCCATGTTCACACATTGTACGAACAACGGCCATTGTTGCATTGAAAACAGCATTGAAGTCAATGTAGAACGGCAGGATATAATTGAGATATCAATTATTTCCATGGCCATAGCAAACAACAAGCAAATAGCTCAGATGTACACAGACGTTTCATGCTCGGCAATATACCAATGTCTTCTGCTTACTCTCTATATTTCCTATTTCAGGCTGCACAGGATGACGGCGAGGGTGAGTTTTACCTCTTTATAACATCACCTCCATAGATTTCATGTCTAACATCTCATCACATATATCACACCAGTCCCCTACCCCATTGCTGTGAAACATTGTGAAAGTTACATCATGAGGTTTAAAGACATATTGAAAACTAACACTTTTCTATTTTTTTTTCTTCAGATGGAGGATCGGATTCCAGGTTAGTAAATCTTTACTGAAAATGTAACTTGTGTGACCCTATAATTCCTCCCCTATAGACACCGATCAGCGCCAGGATGCCTCTGTATAAACTTTCTTCTTATTGATAAAGTTCTGCCAGAAAACTGATGTCTGTAATGTGTGTTAGATTTTCACTATCTTCTCTATTCTATCCCTAACAGCAGCGAGGAAGACCCCGAGGAGGAGGAGATGGAGGTTTCGGAGTAAGTATCTCATAGTAAAATATAATAATATAATAGTTATATCAGTCACAAAGACTTGTTTACTATTCAGAGTTTTTTTTAATGGAATAGTTCAGCAAAAAAAGTGCCAAAAATTTGTATTTTACTTCTATTAAAAAAAAAAAGCTCCAGTACATATCAGCTGCTGTATGCCCTGCAGGAGGTGGTGTATTCTTTCCAGTCTGACACATTGCTCTCTGATGCCACCTCTGTCTGTGACAGGAACTGTTCAGAGAAGCAGCAAATCCCCATAGAAAACCTCTCCTGCTCACCAGACTGGAATGAATACACCACTTCATGCTGGACATACAGCAGCTGATAAGTACTGGAAGACTTGAGATTTTTAATGGAAGTAAATTACAAATCTCTGGCACCAGTTCATTTGAAAGAAAAAAATGTTTGCTGAACTACCCCTTTAATTCCACATTATTTGCTTTTTTTAAGTAAACTTTGTAGCATTTTGTTTAAAAGTAAAACTAAAAATGTAAAACTTGTGTGACCCTATAATTCCTCCCCTATAGACCCCGATCAGCGCCAGGATGCCTCTATATAAACTGTCTTCTTATTGATAAAGTTCTGCCAGAAAACTGCTGTCTGTAATGTGTGTTAGGTTCTCACTATCTTCTCTATTCTATCACTAACAGGAGCGATGAAGGCCCCGAGGAGGAGGAGGAAGAGGATTCAGAGTAAGTATCTCATAGTAAAATATAATAATATAATAGTTATATCAGTCACAAAGACATGTTTGCAGGGTGGTCTCGTCTTAAAGGGAACCAATCAGTACAATTGGGCTGATATGGTACCCTGGAGCACTGTATACAGCTCCTGAGCAGCCTGGGCAAGTACCGGCCGTGGCTGCAGCAGAAGCTGTATATCGGAGAAAAAGAGGTTTTACTACTAGAGCGCGCAGCAGGCAGAGACAGGGAGGTAGTCATCTGGGTGCCCATATCTGGTCACCGCTGTCTGCCTGTCAGCGTGCTCGGCAGAATGGTTGACAGGGAGAGAGGCTAGTAACAACAAGCCTACAAAAATTAGTGTTCTTTTAAGTTATTAGTTTTTTTTTTTAAAGGATTAGTAATTTACTTCTATTAAAAAAAACTCTTCAAGTAGGTATCAGCTGCTGTATGTCCTGCAGGAAGTGGTGTATTCTTTCCTGTCTGACACAGTGCTCTCTGATGCCACCTCTGTCTGGGACGGGAACTGGCCAGAGAAGCAGCAAATCCCCATAGAAAACCTCTCCTGCTCACCAGACTGGAAAGAATACACCACTTCATGCTGGACATACAGCAGCTGATAAGTACTGGAAGACTTGAGATTTTTAATAGAAGTAAATTACAAATCCATGTCACCAGCTGATTTGAAAGAAACATTTTTGATTGCTTTTGCTTGCATTTTTTCTAGAAAACGTTGCAGCATTTTCTTTAAATGTAAAATTAAAAGATAAAACTTGTGTGACCCTATAATTCCTCCCCTATAGACACCGATCATGGCGAGAATGCCTAAATTGTCTTCTTATTGATAAAGTTCTCCTAGAAAACTGATGTGTCTGATGTGTGTTAGGTTTTCACTATCTTCTCTATTCTCTTCCTAACAGGGATGAAAAGATCAGGGAGGAGTTCGAGAACTGGGTGTAAGTATCTCATGGTAATATATGTGACAGTAATATTATAGTTACATCAGTCACAAAGACATGTTTGTAGGGGGTCTCGTCTAAAACCAACAAGCCTCTGCTCCACGCTCCCTGGTGCTTCTGCCTGCTCCTCGGTATCTTCCTGACAGCAGCAGCAGCAGCCAGGAAGATACCGGGCAGCGAGCAGAAGCACCGGGGAGTGTGGAACGGTATGTATATACTTTGCTGTTTTACACTAAAGGCAAAGACTGCATGTACATTGCCAAAGATATACACAGGCCTTGCTGCACGATTATTGAGGCGCGTAATAGGCTCAGTAAATGAGTGATGATCTAGCAGGTCAGCGCTTAGTTACATTGCTGATCGGTCCGTGTAACATGGCCCTTTGTCTCAACTAAGTCTCCTCTATCATCATGACTGACGGCCAAGCCAAAACAATCAGTCAAGTTGATAGGGGAAAGGCAGGGGGGAATCGGAGCGGTGGCACTTTAGAGGTTAAGCCACGCCTTTAGGACACTTTCTCAGGTACACAGAAGGGAGAACTAGCAACATCACCTTGGATATGTTAAAAAATGTCCATTGGTTTAATATAAGAAAAGTAAGAAGATATTTTTATAGGTGCACTCACATATTGTACGTTAAACATAGTTTAACCAAGATTTTACGCAAATTTTTCAAATATTCGAACCCAAATACCAAGTGCTAAGAGCGCTTTTATAGTCAGACCATCTGTTTTAATAAATCTGGGCAGTGGATTTCTAATTTACCAGTTTCTATAAAATCTCCCACAATATGCGGCACTTGGAGGACTGACTAATATTTCCTTTATAATATGCAATTTTTTTTGTCATGTAATAGGTGGAAGATGAAGGTCATGGATGCGCCATGGATGTTCAGGTAATAACACTACACCAAAAAACAGCAATGACATCAAATAAATCATTTTTATCATAGTTTGTTTTTGTTTGTTTTTTTACTTGCTTCACCCCATAAAAGAATAGAATAAAAAACGATCAAATGTGGCCTAGAATGCACCAAAAAAAAATAAATCTTTTTTTCACACAAAAATATGTTAGCACCCCAAGTCCTCTGTAAATTGATATGAGGCCTATATAATATCCTAAATAAAAGGGGGACCCCTAAATTCACTTGGTGCTCCTTGGTGTGGAAGACCTATGTGTCAGACATGTTGAGCCCTAGAGACGCTATTAACAGATTTCTCAAACTTCAGAATCAGGGAATGAGTATAGAGTTGCAGTTCTCTGCCAACACCGGCTGCTATGTTACAGAAAGAAAAACTATTAAAATAGAAAATGAGAAAATAAAAATAAAGAAAATAAAAATAAAAATTTTAAATAAATTTTGGCACAAGTTGATTTGAATTTTATTTCCTCAGGAGGGGGTGCAGGTTTAGAAAAAGGGTGGTTTCAAAATATTTTTTTAATTTTCATAGAAATATGGAAAACTGCTACTAAATATATTAGCTCTTAAACGTTCTAAACAAAATAAAAGATTAATAAATAAATTTTGCCAACACAAGGTAACTATTCTGTAAATTATCAATAATAATTAATTTATCAGGCAAGTAGAGAATTTCAACTAAAATCCTATGTGTTCAAGAAATTTTAGAACTTTTATTCACAAAAAAAATAAATAATTGCCACTAACATAACACTTGATGTGTCATGGAACATAATGTCAGAATCACTTAGATGCAAAAAAGTTACTGCCATAAAAAGTTATTCATGTCAAATTTTAAAAATAGGGCAACGGTGTTAGGGAGACAACTGGCAGTGACGACAAGGGGTTAATAAATATCATTAGTGGAATTCATGTTCTTATTGAGACATCACAATAAATAGCATTTTCTGAAAGTTTCAAATGGGACAAAGTAACAATCATCCTAACCAAACCTATGTTCTCTGTTACAGGAAGGGCCGGTTTCCACTACGCACCTGGCACCCTAACCTGCAGACCATCATGTAAGTATGAAGAAGAGATAAAATCATCTACATTATGTGGGATAACAATATGAGTCCATTGAGATCAGAGTTCGCCATCCAAAACTCTGTGTAGTCACATATCCCCAAAAACTATGGAGCAGATTTGCCAATGTGCGCCCCTGGGCATACACCGGTCTTAATAGATCTTTATATATGTATAAATATGAGCTGGTTTATATTCTATATTCAGTGAAGTTGACGAAGACGCGGATGAGGACGAGGCGGCGGACATCCCCAGGTGAGGGCTCAAAGCTTATAGTGTTGTAAATACATATTTATTTTTTCACCATCCAGTATAGAGAGAGGAGCTGCGGGAGGACAGGATAGGGGGCGCTCTAGTTAGACATAACAGCATTTATTCACATACCAAACTGCTGACACTGTGAGATAGCCATTAGGGTCCGCATACACTTCATATTTTAGTTGGTCGTACCCGACATATATAGTAACACTATGGTCAATGCATACAGCAATGTACAGCTCCACCCATTACCTTTGCAATCACTTTCTTTACAATAAACTATATAATCTGTAATATAATGATATATTTATTTATGACATGGTTTACTTTCTATACACAGAGAAGAGGAAGAAGAGGACGAAGTGACCACCGAGGAGATCCCCAGGTAATGAAACAAAGCTTAGAGTATTGTGAATACATGTTTTTTTCTGTCCGTTCCCGACATATATAGTACTATCATGGTAAATACATACAGCAATGTACAGCTCAATCCATTACCTTTGCAAACACTTTCTTTACAATAAACCAAATAATGTGTTATAAATAATATATTTATATATGAGATGGTTTACATTCTATACACAGAGAAGAAGAGCAGGACGAGGAGGAAGAGGCGACCACCGAGGAGATCCCCAGGTAATGAAACAAAACTGATAACATTGTGAATACAAGAAACTGTTATTTACCATCCTGTATAGAGAGGACAGGGGGCGCTCTATTTGGAGCTGGATCTAATTTCTATTGTGGGTAATGTTGAATATTATATTACTGCAGGAGTGAATAGAGCTGGTAATAAATGCTGGAAGGATAGAACTAGACCTGACTATAATACATGTAGCTGCAGGAGCTGATGGCCCAGCTAAAAGAATACATTTTCTTTATATTGTTTCTATATAATGTGCTCAGCCATTCTGGTTTCCTTACACTAACCATTGATTTCCCTCCATTTCTTGGTCATTTCTCCTTGGCAGAAGCAGCAGCAGAAGGAGATCCATCTTATCCAGGTAAATATAAGGGATGATACACTTACATGATAACACACCTCTATTGCTGCACTGTATATCCTCATGTCATCACTATATATTATATTATCAGTCACATATAATAACCACGAAAGGCCTCATGTACATAATACAGACATACAAGTGACATGGTGCCGCCTGTATCACACCCACTAGGATAGCACTGAGTCCCCTCTCTCCAGTGTAATGTCTATTCCCCATCACTGCTGATGGGTCTGATCTCAGGAAAGTCATGCTGGTTTTTCTCTTTCCCTTATAGACTGCGGGCGCTGTTCTGCTGCTGCTGCGCCACCAAGGAGGAGTAAAGGTGAGTAACCAAAATCCCATCACACCTCAGATCACTTTTATTCTGACTATATTTTATCCAGTCAGGATAAAAGGATATATATATATATATATATATATATATATATATATATATGTAACCTGTGATTATTAACAATGTTCATCATATCTTTATTCTGTTAACACATGGCTTGTTATATATCCTATCTAGATAACACCGCGCCGCCAGTGTGAGGAGAAGACACCCGACCATCTGGAGCTGTCTGGAGGAGGAGGCGTCCGGAACATCAAGGGGTAAATGAGGCGCCAGTAAGAACAGGAGGAATCATTTACCTCACATGGGGGGGAGGAGGTTCCCCCATTTTCCATCAGAAATAGGAGGAATACACTTTCTTAACACCTAGAGTGTAAGGAGGAGGTGCCCTTAAAGGGGTTATCCAGGTAACTAAAAAGGCATTTCCTCCCTCGCCGCCATCTCACTTCTGGTTTGATCTCCTCTCACACCAGCACCTTCTTACCTGGCAAAACGGAGGCGGCCTGAGACAGTGGGCCAGGTACTTTGTTGTGATTGTCGCATGCGGGTGGAACCAGTGGCGGTCAATGTACAAACAATTTTGCCGATGTCATCACAGCATTGTGTGTACATTGACCACTGCTGGCGGCGAGTTTCACCCACATGTGGTGATCACACCATAGTACTTGATCTACTGTTTCAGACCTTTGCCAGGTCAGAAGATGTTGGAATGAGATGTGATCGAACTGGAAGTGAGATGCTGGTAATGGTGGAAAGGAAATATCTTTTCAGCTCCCCAGATAATCCCTTTTTAACATCAGGAGGCAAATCAGGGCCCATAACATCAGGAGGATTTATTTGCCTCATACGGGGGGAAGGAGGAGCCCCCATTACCATCAACACTAGGAGGAATACACTCTTTTAACACCTAGAGGGTCTGGAGGAGGTCCCTTAAAGGGGTTATCAGGTAACTAAAAAGGCATTTCCTCCCTCGCCGCCATCTCACTTCTGGTTTGGTCTCCTCTCACACCAGCACCTTCTTACCTGGCAAAACGGAGGCGGCCTGAGACAGTGGGCCAGGTACTTTGTTGTGATTGTCGCATGCGGGTGGAACCAGTGGTGGTCAATGTACAAACAATGTTGCCCATGTCATCAAAGCATTGTGAGTACATTGCCCACTGCTGGCGGTGAGTTTCACCCACATGTGGTGATCACACCATAGTACCTGATCTACCGTGTCAGACCTTTGCCAGGTGAGAAGATGTTGGAATGAAATGAGTCCGAACTAGAAGTGAGATGCTGGTAATGGTGGAAAGGAAATATCTTTTCAGCTCCCCAGATAACCCTTTTTAACATCAAGAGGCAAATTAGGGCCCATAACATCAGGAGGATTTATTTGCCTCATACGGGGGAAGGAGGAGCTCCCATTACCATCAGAAATAGGAGGAATACACTCTCAAAACACCTAGAGGGTCTGGAGGAGGTGCCCTTAAAGGGGTTATCCAGGTAACTAAAAAGGCATTTCCTCCCTCGCCGCCATCTCACTTCTGGTTTGATCTCCTCTCACACCAGCACCTTCTTACCTGGCAAAACGGAGGCGGCCTGAGACAGTGGGCCAGGTACTTTGTTGTGATTGTCGCATGCGGGTGGAACCAGTGGCGGTCAATGTACAAACAATTTTGCCGATGTCATCACAGCATTGTGTGTACATTGACCACTGCTGGCGGTGAGTTTCACCCACATGTGGTGATCACACCATAGTACTTGATCTACTGTTTCAGACCTTTGCCAGGTCAGAAGATGTTGGAATGAGATGTGATCGAACTGGAAGTGAGATGCTGGTAATGGTGGAAAGGAAATATCTTTTCAGCTCCCCAGATAATCCCTTTTTAACATCAGGAGGCAAATCAGGGCCCATAACATCAGGAGGATTTATTTGCCTCATACGGGGGGAAGGAGGAGCCCCCATTACCATCAACACTAGGAGGAATACACTCTTTTAACACCTAGAGGGTCTGGAGGAGGTCCCTTAAAGGGGTTATCAGGTAACTAAAAAGGCATTTCCTCCCTCGCCGCCATCTCACTTCTGGTTTGGTCTCCTCTCACACCAGCACCTTCTTACCTGGCAAAACGGAGGCGGCCTGAGACAGTGGGCCAGGTACTTTGTTGTGATTGTCGCATGCGGGTGGAACCAGTGGTGGTCAATGTACAAACAATGTTGCCCATGTCATCAAAGCATTGTGAGTACATTGCCCACTGCTGGCGGTGAGTTTCACCCACATGTGGTGATCACACCATAGTACCTGATCTACCGTGTCAGACCTTTGCCAGGTGAGAAGATGTTGGAATGAAATGAGTCCGAACTAGAAGTGAGATGCTGGTAATGGTGGAAAGGAAATATCTTTTCAGCTCCCCAGATAACCCTTTTTAACATCAAGAGGCAAATTAGGGCCCATAACATCAGGAGGATTTATTTGCCTCATACGGGGGAAGGAGGAGCTCCCATTACCATCAGAAATAGGAGGAATACACTCTCAAAACACCTAGAGGGTCTGGAGGAGGTGCCCTTAAAGGGGTTATCCAGGTAACTAAAAAGGCATTTCCTCCCTCGCCGCCATCTCACTTCTGGTTTGATCTCCTCTCACACCAGCACCTTCTTACCTGGCAAAACGGAGGCGGCCTGAGACAGTGGGCCAGGTACTTTGTTGTGATTGTCGCATGCGGGTGGAACCAGTGGTGGTCAATGTACATACAATGTTGCCGATGTCATCACAGCATTGTGCGTACATTGACCACTGCTGGCGGTGAGTTTCACCCACGTGTGGTGATCTCACCATAGTACCTGATCTACTCTCTCAGACCTTTGCCAGGTGAGAAGATGATGGAATGAGATGAGTCCGAACTGGAAGTGAGATGCTGGTAATGGTGGAAAGGAAATGTCTTTTTAGCTCCTTAGATAACTCGTTTTTAACATCAGGAGGCAAATCAGGGCCCATAACATCAGGAGGATTTATTTGCCTCATACAGGGGGAAGGAGGAGCCCCCATTACCATCAACACTAGGAGGAATACACTCTCATAACACCTAGAGGGTCTGGAGGAGGTGCCCTTAAAGGGGTTATCCAGGTAACTAAAAAGGCATTTCCTCCCTCGCCGCCATCTCACTTCTGGTTTGATCTCCTCTCACACCAGCACCTTCTTACCTGGCAAAACGGAGGCGGCCTGAGACAGTGGGCCAGGTACTTTGTTGTGATTGTCACATGCGGGTGGAACCAGTGGCGGTCAATGTACATACAATGTTGCCGATGTCATCACAGCATTGTGCGTACATTGACCACTGCTGGCGGTGAGTTTCACCCACATGTGGTGATCACACCATAGTACCTGATCTACTGTCTCAGACCTTTGCCAGGTCAGAAGATGATGGAATGAGATGTGATCAAACTGGAAGTGAGATGCTGGTAATGGTGGAAAGGAAATATCTTTTCAGCTCCCCAGATAACCCCTTTTTAACATCTAGAGGCAAATTAGGGGCCCATAACATCAGGAGGATTTATTTGCCTCATATGGGGGATGAGAAGCCCCCCCCTTTAAGATCAGTAACTAGAGGAAGAGACTCCCTTAACACCTAGAGTGAGAGACAAGAGTCTACAGGAGGCAGCAGTAACATCTAGAAGCAAGTGAGGTGAATTTATCATCAAGATTCATTGGTGTCAGATGGGACAAGAGTGATAGAGCTACTCACCCATCTATGCTGTCAGTGGTAGAGTTGGTATTAGCACCTGATCAACCTGAACCAGTGATGGAGCCCCTGCTCCAGGTTATGCTGCCCTTATCTGATTCTCAAACTATGTTTAATTAGTGTTACCCTCTAAGCCCAGAGGAGGGGCAACTCTCCAGCCATGGCTCCCTCGAGGTTTCCCCCACAGGGGGTTTTTCCTCGCCTGAGTGCTGGAGGGTGACTCATTGTGAATCGGGGGTCTTTTTTGGTGTCATATAATTTAAAATAAAATTATGATCATTTGACACCTAATTACAATGTGTCATGTCTTTATTTTGCTGCTTTGGTGTCACTTATTTTGCTTTGGACTTATATATTTATTACATATTGCAAAGTCATAAAACCACACATCTGCCCACCAGAGGAACACCTTCATCATTTTATTTCATCAGGATCAAGACTTAGAGACCATTCACTTTAGTAGCCTTGTGGACAGTGCCCCATGGAGAAGACTGTTTAAGACACATGACACCTTTATCTGTATGTGTGTATGTACGTTACATAGTATTAATTCAACTGTTAATTAACACTAATTATAGCAGCCAATGCAGGCCTACAGGAAGCGTAACCCTACTTTCCCAGGTGACTGAAAATCCAAAATTGCCTATGTGGGCAGGAGGGATTTTTAATAGACAGTCGAGTCAACTAGAACATAGATAATGGGTTACAAGTCTTACGGAGCTATACACAGTAGATAAATTCTCTGAATCTACAGGAAAAGTTTAACTGGAGTGAACTTAAAAGGGAAGTCACATGAAAATAAAAAAGCAAGGCAGGCAGGGGTGCAGGAACTTAATAAACGGTGTATACTTACCAGTACCCGTCTCACTGAGCTGTGCCCTGGCTGTTATTTTCTCCTGGAATCCAAGCACGTCAAGTACCTGGAACTTCCAGCTGCAACCTGACGGCTAGGCTGAGCGGTGTCCTTCCCCAGTCACTGACTGGCTTGAGGGGCAATTGCTCAGCCGGGCACATGACGTTGTAACTGGAAGAGCTGCAAGAACCCAGCGGCTGTTAGATGGACCCAGGGACCCTATGGTGGACTAGAGTAAGTATAGTCGGTTTATTATGTTTCCGCAATTCCCCACCCCTCGGTTTTTTTAATGTCCTGGGACTTCACCTTTAATGAATGGGTCTGGATGACACCCTTCAGTGTTGTCTGCGGGCGGGAGATAGCCCGGTACCTGTCTGCGAGTAGGAAGAGGAAAGGTTCTTCATGTGGACAAGTGTAATGGAGGCAGAGCCAGCGCTGTGGTAGGGCTGCCGGATTCACCGTATGGGAATCATGGGCTAAAACAGGGCAAAGTGTGTTAATGCAGGAGCTCTGTGTGCCATCACACACAACACAGTGTCAGCGCATCATGTACGATGGTGCCCGTAGCTGAGAGAAACATTAGTGGATGGTATCGGCTGGACTATTAAACCAATAGGTATCGGCTAAATACAAAGCAATATTTCCGGGCAGCGGTGCATCATGGGTTGTCAGCACCCAGGGCAAGGCAAAGTATTGTGCTCCCCAACTTGGGCCTGTGAACATATAAGAGTAACAATGCAGACAGTGTGAGCATTAAGCATTTTTGCAAAAAACGAAACAAAAACAAAAAAACGGATGAAAAAAAAGGATGCAATTGTGTGCATCCATTTTAATCCGTTTTTCATTGACTTCCATTATATATATATGAAAAAAACAAAATCCTTTTTTTTAACGGACACAAAAATGAAGTTAACGGATTCATTTTTTTTTTTAAATGAAAGTCAATGGAAAAACGTTTCAAAACGGGTGCACACAAATGCATTCGTTTTTGTTTAGTTTTTTGCAAGAAAATGGATGAAAATAACTGATTGCAAAAACGTAGTGTGAACCCAGTCTAAGGTACATTTCTTTTGCAGTGCAGTGGGATCTTATAAGCAAGTACGGAGCTGCTGCTGATTGCTGGTTTGCACATTTGTCTTTTTTGCTGCTTTTAAAGAGGATGTACCACCAGGTCCTCTTTAATCTAAACCCAGGGATGGAACGGCGCCGTCACGGGGAAGTCGGTGCCGTGGTCCATTTTTCGGACCGCGGCACTGTTCACGTCAACAGCGCCGTTCTATGAACCGCAACCTCCGATGCTCAAGCACTGAAGGTAGGCCGGCCCGCCCCCAGTGGGAGGGAATTCCCTCCCCTGTATGACGCGGCTCCATTCATTCTAAGGGAGCTGCGTCATACAGGGGCGGGAATTCCCTCCCACTGAGGGCGGGCCGGCCTACCTCCAGTGCTTGAGCATCGGCCGGTTCTGGTGCATAGAACGGCGCTGTGCACGGGAACTGGGCCGCGGTCCGAAAAAACGGACCGCGGCACCGGCTTCCCCGTGACGGTGCCGTTCGATCCCTGGGTTCAGGTTAAAGAGGATGTACCTGGTGGTACATCCTCTTTAAGCACAAGGCACTTTTGCAGTTGCAGCTTGTGAGATAGTTTAGTGGTTGCAATCCGGTCACTGAGGCACAAGGCACTATAAGTGAGAGTACTTTACAGTATATATATACAAGGCACTTTTGTAATGCCTCCGAAATTGGCCGCTGGCTGTTCCTATGGAGTTGATGGAAAGAGCCAAGTACAGCGCTCTTCCAGCGTACTCGGCTCTTGCCATCGCCCAATAGGAAAGAATTGAGCCGCAGGTCGCACGCTATACAAGCAACACTATTCATAACAGAGCCGGCAAGGCCCGATATGGAGATCGGAGGGGAGTACAAAGGTCGGACACCCCCCCCCCCCCCCCCGCCCCCTGACCTCCTACTTTTCCTCTATCCTGTGAATAGGGGAAAGGATGAATTTCTTCTGGACAACCTCAAGGACAGTTTAGTCCACAGCTATTTTACCAACAAAAGTAGAAGGAACACCATCACTCTTACAGTAAAGGGAAGGCACCTCTGTGAACAGTTTTCCTTTTCTTTCTACCCCATAGAAATTAATTTTTGAGCCCAGCAAATGGCAGAACAATCAAACTAATTGACCAGGTGAACTGCAAAAGCAAAAGAGCCATCTACATGGCAATGTGCACCTGCCCCAAAATATATGTAAGGAAAACCATTCAGGAGTTACGCCGAGGCATATGCAAGCACATTAGCAAAGTTAAAACGGGGACAGATACGGCACTAGTACGCCATGTTAGAGGCTTTTCTATTACAATGATGTTAACACATTGGCTCTCTGTGGTTTGAGAAAAAGAAAACTTGGTCCTCGAGGTGTAAACTTAGATAGCCTCCTTTTACAGGAATATACAGACTACACTGTCCCTGGACGAAGGCTTCACATTTAACAAAATTTTGTCCTTTTGGAGTCTGCTTAATACTGACCAGGTATTAAAAGGGTATTTCGAGAAAAATTAAAGGGGTAGTCCTGCGGGGGGGGGGGAGCATTTTTTCCCTGACACCGGGGAGTAGGTGGCTGAGGGAAACGACGTCCACTCACCTCCCCGGTTCCAGCTCCAGGTCCCGCATCGCGGTGCTCCGGTTCCCGGCCGCTTCCTGGTGTCTGACGCGGGCCCTAGACATGACATCTCAGGTCCCCTCAGCCAGTCAGTGACGGAGGAGGGATCCGTTTCAAGTCCGCTCAGATCTCGCCTCTGTCACCGACTGGCTGAGCAGACCTGAGACGTATCGTCTCGGGCCCGCGTCAGACACCAGGAATCGACCGGGCACCGGGGACCGGGGACCCGCCGCTGGAACTGGGAAGGTGAGTGGACGTCGTTTCCCTCAGCCACCTCCTCCCCGGTCCCAGGAAAAAAATGCCCCCCCCCCCCCCCGCCGGAGTACCCCTTTAAGGAGATGAAGTTTAAGGTCTAAACCCTGAACCCCCCCCCCCCGAACGATCATCGTATCGCACCCCGCAGGTTCTATTCATTCCTATAGGATGTGCTGACCCAGGGGTCTATTCATAACAGAACTGAAATACCTCTTTCATACAACTGTTAATAATGTACATAGATTCACTAAGTAGCAATGATAGTACATATCCCATTTCTTGAGCTGACAAATACCGATATGGCATGATGACAGTGTTTCTTATTATCTTAGAGGCTCGTAGTGACACCTCAAAAGAGAAATATTAAACTTATTACATTCCTGTGGACCCTCAAAATAGTGAATGATCTAAGATCTAGAAGTTGATTAAAAAGCAAATCTCCATAGTCTGAATATTATAAACTAAGACTGTGGTCATATCTAAGGTCCCTAGTTTTAATTACCATTACAATCGCACTATTAATACATATCAATAAAAGTTACGTTTTAACCAGAACTGTGCGGTCGGTTAGACGCAGCTCGACTCTACGTCCTTCATAACTGGCCAATCAGACGCCAGGGGAGTTATTTATCACACTGGTGTAAAGTAGAACTGGCTCAACAGCTTCTTTCTAATGTCCTACATGATCCTGGGCGACTTTTGAGGGAATAGGACAAAGATATAATGCAGATTCTCCTGACTGTGTGTGCAGTGAACTACCCACTTTGCCAGTCAGTGACTACAGCTGTGTCCCGCCTCACTCACTGATTGGCTCAGTGGGTATTTCAGAGTGGGGCCGTAACATCACAGGTTTGGGAGCCCGACGGGGACCATGAGCTGTGACACTGCACTGTGGGGGCATGGGGGTGGGTCAATAGGACTTCTTTATTATGATCTCATAATGTATGTGAGAAAGGATTTTTCTGGTTTTAATAAATAAGGGGCTTATGGTGCGTTTACACAGACAGATTTATGACAGATTTTTTAAGCTAAAGCCAGGAACAGACTATAAACAGACAACAGGTCATGATAGAAATACCGATATTTCGCCTCTTTTCAAATCCATTCCTTTGGCTTTGGCTTCCAAAATCTGTCAGATAAATCTCTCTGTGTAAACGCACCATGAGATTGATAGAACATAACACATATTAATGAGGAACATTTATAAAATTAACATGAAAATTCAATTATAACATTTTTAAAGATTTTTTTTAAAGCTGGAGTTGGAGACGGGACATTTAACCCCTTAGGGACCAAGCCTATTTGGACCTTAATGACCAGGCTCATTTTTCAAAATCTGACCTGTCTCACTTTATGCGCTTATAGCTCAGTGATGTTTTAACATATGCTAGCGATTCTGAGATTGTTTTTTCGTCACATACGGCACTTTGTGTTAGTGGCAAAATTTGGTCACTATCTTGTGTGTTTTTTGTGAAAAACATAAAAATATCATGAAAAATTTGGGACTGGGACTAAAAAGCAGGCCTGGCAATGAAATCCCAGCAGCTCATATTCAATATAATCCCTGCTGGGGCCTGACTGGTCATAGGGCATCTCTGGCAAATGGCTGAGGGTCCGACGTCCTCTGTGGGGCGGTTCCGACTCCCTGGTAGGCCCCGGCCCCACACACATGCGGCACACTGACTGTCGGGTGGCAGGGCCCCCCCCCCCCAAAAGTGATACAGTGCTGCCACGTACCCCCCAATCACTCTTGTGACCACAAGCAGTGTTTTGCTTGCGGTAACAGGAGGCAGTCTAGCCCCTCGCTGAACTTCCTGGGGGTGTCCGGGGCACCAGAGAGCTCAGTGTGCGCTGGCATCCGGGATTTCCGGAACAGGGAGCGTGTGTTAGAGACGCTCCCTGTGCCGGAAGTACCAGCCCCGTTGCTCACTGAGCTCTCTGGTACCTGCACTGCCGGGAATCCCCAGGACACCACCAGGGAGCTGCGTATCAGCAGGGGAAGAAGAGGAGAAGAGAACTGCGATGGGGGAGCAAGGTGTTAGGTGAGTTTGTTCTATTTATCTGCTTTGCACAACAGAGGGGCCATCTATAAGGGGGACAACACAGGGGGGCCATCTATAAGGGGGACTACACAGGGGGGCCATCTATAAGGGGGACAACACAGGGGCCATCTATAAGAAGGACAACATGGGGGTGGGGGGCATCTATAAGGGGGACAAAATAAAGGGGGCAACACAGGGGGGGCATCTATAAGGAGGATAAAGAACAAAGTAGGGCCATTTATAAGGGGGACAACACATTGGGGTCATTTATAAGGGGGACAACACAGGGGGGTCATCTATAAGAGGGAATACACAGAGGGGGCATCTATAAGGTGGAATACACAGAGAAGGCATCTATAAGGGGAAATACACAGTGGGGGGGCATCTATAACGTAGACTACACACAGAAGGGGCATATACCATAAGGGATATATATATATATATATATATATATATATATATATATACCTCCCAGCATGCCCTGACAGCTATAAACCTTCAGGAACTGCTGGGAGTTGTAGTTTTCCCTACAAAATAAAAATTTATTTTGTAGGGAGAACAATAACTCCCAGCAGTTCCTGTAAGGCTGCGTTCACACAGAGTAAAACTGACGAAATTCTGCTGCGGAATCCCGCCAGCCTCCGTGCCATACTGGCAGTCTATAGGAGGCTCGTGTCCATTCTTCCACGCAGAGAGAGAGGAGCCTCCCGTAGACTCCCAGTATGGTACGGAGGCTGGTGTGATTCCGTGGCGGAAAATTTGCCAGTTTTAGTGTGAGAACAGGCCCTTAGTATATAGCTGTCAGGGCATGCTCGGAGTTGTAGTTGCCAATCTATGGGGTTGGGAGTTACATTTTTTTATTCATGTAAAATGAATACCCCAGAACTATGTAACACCTAACCCCATAGATTGGGAACTGCCCTTGCAGCTATAGACCTTCAGGAACTGGAGTTGTAGTTCTCCCAACAAAATATATTTTTTAATTAAGGTAAAATGAATTCCCCAGAATTATCTACTTTGTTGAGAGAACTACAACTCCCAGCAGTCCCTGAAGGTCTATAGCTGTCAGGGCATGATAGGAGTTGTAGTTCACAATATATGGGGTTGGGTGTTACATAGTTCTGGGGTATTCATTTTACATGAATAAAAAATGTAACACCCAACTCCATCACTTGTGACCTACAACTCCCAGCATGCCCTGATAGCTATAGACCTTCAGGAACTGCTGAGAATTGTAGCTCCCGGTATGTCTAACATGATTATATAGTATATAGGGACCTTAGTAGTGTCTGTGCTGCAGTGACATTTTATCATAAAACTTTCCCCGTACGGTAAGTGGGCTTGGGTGCTTTTACATGCCAGGGCTGATATTAAGTCCCAGTCCGGCCCTGACCCCTGCCATATGGCGGGAAAATACACAATGTCACACAACACCTAGGATGGAGCCATCTATCACTACTCATATTCATTTGTAAATTACACTAGGAACAATACAAGAAAAATAAAATAGCTAGGATTTACCTAATGACGTGATCATGTATGTACTACTACTATACAAGCACATATATAATCAATAATACCGCCATAGAGTGGTCAGATACCAGCTCTATGTAGGATTTGTACAATAACATTATAATAGCACTCATATAGTCAATAATAGTTAGTGTATAATACCAATGTGGTTATATACTGTATATACTGCATATATAAGCTTATGTAATTAAAAGTACTGAAAGACTTGAGATTTTTTTAAATAGAATTAAATTACAAATCTCTGGCACTTTCTTGCACCAGTTGATTTGAAAGAATCCCCCCCCCCGCCCGCTGGAGTTCCCCTTTAATACATATACAAAGTATAATAGAGTAGTCATTCCTGCAAACCACCTCTGTGTAGTCAATGTCTGGGATTGGCGCTACAGCCATATACAGCTCTGGCATTGTGGAACAGTGGACATGTGCACTAGATCTCCACCTTATCGGGCGACATGACAGATAAGGGAAAATGTCTTATGTGTTTAAGTGTCCATTTACACATGCAGGGGATGGTACGATTTCAGGTGAGTATAACGTTATCTGTGGCACCATAAGAATAAAATAATCTACCATGTCGGCCTCTATGCTGCTTCTATTTGTTCTCATGTACAGTATGTACAGTATATAGACTATGGATGAAATTTACCACCATATTGTGGTATAATATTACGCTTTACCATAACATGTCAATATTTATAAGTAAGGGAGGAAAAATACAGGAAACCCTTGTGTGACCCCTGCTGTGTATATATGCAGGGCAGGTCAGGGACGCTTTAACCAGAGGGCACATGGTGCACGTGCAGCGGGCCCACTGGTTAAAGGGGCCCCCCCGAGCAGGCCGGCCGTTGCTATGTGCGACCAGTGCGGTCGCACAGGTCTCCGGCCACCAGCCTGTCAGGGGGGAGCGCCATGGATGGGTAATCTACTTACCCCTCCATGGCGCCCCCTGCAGGGCCCCCCGTCCGCCGCTGCCCCGCCCGCCCGCTGCTGCGGCGCTTCACCGCTTTAGCAGCAGCGATACTGACAGAGAGAGAACCATTGGCTCCCTCCCTGTCAGTCACTCTTGTAACCGCACTTCCTGCGGGCACAAGAGGCCGCACTCTCCCTCTAGCGTCCAACGTCACTGGAGCGTCTGCGCGAGGGTAAGGGGAGTGCAGCCTCTAGTGACAGCAGGAAGTGCGGCCACAAGAGGCAAGAGAAGAGGAACCCGTGGACCTAGGTTAGTAAAAGTGTTTTTTTTTCTAATGTTATACGGGAGGGGGAACGCATATACTATTGGGGAGCAAAGGGGGCTATATACTATGGGGGAGCACAGGGGGCTATATACTATGGGGGAGCACAGGGGGCTATATACTATGGGGGAGCACAGGGGAGCTATATACTATGGGGGAGCACAGGGGGCTATATACTATGGGGAAGCACAGGGGGCTATATACTATGGGGGAGCACAGGGGAGCTATATACTATAGGGGAACACAGGGAAGCTATATACTATAGGGGAGCACAGGGGAGCGCATATACTATTGGGGAGCACAGGGGGCTATATACTATGGGGAAGCACAGGGGAGCTATATACTATGGGGGAGAACAGGGGAGCGCATATACTATTGGGGAGCACAGGGGAGCTATATACTATGGGGGAGCACAGGGGAGCGCATATACTATTGGGGAGCACGGGGGCTATATACTATGGGGGAGAACCGGGGAGCTATATACTATTGGGGAGCACAGGGGAGCTATATACTATGGGGGAGCACAGGGGGCTATATACTATGGGGGAGCACAGGGGGCTGTATACTATGAGGGAGCACAGGGGAGCCCATATACTATTGGGGAGCACAGGGGGCTATATACTATGGGGGAGCACAGGGGAGCTATATACTATTGGGGAGCACAGGGGAGCTATATACTATGGGGAGCACAGGGGGTTATATACTATAGGGGAGCTATATAATATAGGGGAGCACAGGGGAGCTATATACTATTGGGGAGCACAGGGGAGCTATATACTATTGGGGAGCACAGGGGAGCTATATACTATGGGGGAGCACAGGGGGCTATATACTATGGGGGAGCACAGGGGGCTATATAGTATGGGGGAGCACAGGGGAGCTATATACTATGGAAGAGCACAGGCGAGCTATATACTATGGGGGAGCACAGGGGAGCGCATATACTATTGGGGAGCACAGGGGGCTATATACTATGGGGGAGCACAGGGGAGCTATATACTATGGGGGAGCACAGGGGAGCTATATACTATGGGGGAGCACAGGGGAGCTATATACTATTGGGGAGCACAGGGGAGCTATATACTATGGGGGAGCACAGGGGGCTATATACTATGGGGGAGCACAGGGGGCTATATACTATGGGGGAGCACAGGGGAGCGCATATACTATTGGGGAGCAAAGGGGGCTATATACTATGAGGGAGCAAAGGGGAGCTATATACTATGGGGGAGCACAGGGGAGCTATATACTATGGGGGAGCACAGGGGGCTTTATACTATGGGGGAGCACAGGGGGCTATATACTATGGGGGAACACAGGGGGGCTTTATACTATGGAAGAGCACAGGGGAGCTATATACTATGGGGGAGCAAAGGGGGCTATATACTATGGGGGAGCACAGGGGGCTATATACTATGGGGGAGCACAGGGGAGCTATATACTATAGGGGACCACAGGGGAGCTATAAACTATGGGGGAGCACAGGGGAGCGCATATACTATTGGGGAGCACAGGGGGCTATATACTATGGGGGAGCACAGGGGAGCTATATACTATGGGGGAGCACAGGAGAGCTATATACTATGGGGGAGCACAGGGGAGCGCATATACTATTGGGGAGCACAGGGGAGCTATATACTATGGGGGAGCACAGTGGAGCGCATATACTATTGGGGAGCACAGGGGAGCTATATACTATGGGGGAGCACAGGGGGCTATATACTATGGGGGAGCACAGGAGGCTGTATACTATGGGGGAGCACAGGGGAGTGCATATACTATTGGGGAGCACAGGGGGCTATATACAATGGGGGAGCACAGGTGAGCTATATACTATTGGGGAGCACAGCGGAGCTATATACTATGGGGGAGCACAGGGGGCTATATACTATAGGGAAGCACAGGGGAGCTATATAATATGGGGGAGCACAGGGGAGCTATATACTATTGGGGAGCACAGGGGAGCTATATACTATTGGGGAGCAAAGGGGAGCTATAAACTATGGGGGAACACAGGGGGCTATATACTATGGGGGAGAACAGGGGGCTTTATACTATGGGGGAGCACAGTGGGGTATATACTATGGGGGAACACAGGGGGGCTATATACTATGGGGGAGCACAGCGGAGCTATATACTATGGGGGAGCACAGGGGAGCGCATATACTATTGGGGAGCACAGGGGGCTATATACTATGGGGGAGCACAGGGGAGCTATATACTATGGGAGAGCACAGGGGAGCTATATACTATGGGGGAGCACAGGGGAGCGCATATACTATTGGGGAGCACAGGGGGCTATATACTATAGGGGAGCATGGGGGAGCTATATACTATTGGGGAGCACAGGGGAGCTATATACTATAAGGGGAGCACAGGGGGCTATATACTATGGGGGAGCACAGGGGGCTATATACTATGGGGGAGCACAGGGGAGCTATATACTATGGGGAAGCACAGGGGAGCTATATACTATGGGGGAGCACAGGGGAGCTATATACTATTGGGGAGCACAGGGGAGCTATATACTATGGGGGAGCACAGGGGGCTATATAATATGGGGGAGCACAGGGGAGCTATATACTATGGGGGAGCACAGGGGAGCTATATATTATGGGGAGCACAGGCGAGCTATATACTATTGGGGAGCACAGGGGGCTATATACTATGGGGGAGCACAGGGGAGCTATATACTATTGGGGAGCACAGGGGAGCTATATACTATGGGGGAGCACAGGGGGCTATATACTATGGGAGAGCAAAGGGGGCTATATACTATGGGGGAGCACAGGGGAGTGCATATACTATTGGGGAGCACAGGGGGCTATATACTATGGGGGAGCACAGGGGAGCTATATACTATGGGGGAGCACAGGGGAGCTATATACTATGGGGGAGCACAGGGGGCTTTAAACTATGGGGGAGCACAGGGTGCTATATACTATGGGGGAACACAGGGGGGCTATAAACTATGGGGGAGCACAGGGGAGCTATATACTATGGGGGAGCACAGGGGAGCGCATATACTATTGGGGAGCACAAGGGGCTATATACTATGGGGGAGCACAGGGGAGCTATATACTATGGGGGAGCACAGGGGAGCTATATACTATGGAGGAGCACAGGGGAGCGCATATACTATTGGGGAGCACAGGGGGCTATATACTATATGGGTGCATGGGGGAGCTATATACTATTGGGGAGCACAGGGGAGCTATATACTATAAGGGGAGCACAGGGGGCTATATACTACGGGGGAGCACAGGGGAGCGCATATACTATTGGGGAGCACAGGGGGCTATATACTATGGGGAAGCACAGGGGAGCTATATACTATTGGGGAGCACAGGGGAGCTATATACTATGGGGGAGCACAGGGGGCTATATACTATAGGGGAGCATAGGGGAGCTATATACTATGGGGGAGCACAGGGGAGCTATATACTACTGGGGAGCACAGGGGGCTATATATTATTGGGGAGCACAGGGGGCTATATACTATGGGGGAGCACAGGGGGCTATATACTATTGGGGAGCAAAGGGGGCTCTATACTATGGGGGAGCAGAGGGGAGCTATATACTGTGGGGGAGTACAGGGGGCTATATACTATGGGGGAACACAGGGGAGCTACATACTATTGGGGATCACAGGGGAGCACAGGGGAGCTATATACTATTAGGGAGCACAGGGGAGCTATATACTATTGGGGATCACAGGGGAGCACAGGGGGCTATATACTATGGGGGAACACAGGGGAGCTACATACTATTGGGGATCACAGGGGAGCACAGGGGGCTATATACTATTAGGGAGCACAGGGGAGCTATATACTATTGGGGATCACAGGGGAGCACAGGGGAGCTATATACTATTGCGGAGCTATATACTATGGGGGAGCACAGGGGAGCTATATACTACTGGGGAGCACAGGGGGCTATATACTATTGGGGAGCACAGGGGAGCCATATACTATTGGGGAGCACAGGGGAGCTATATACTATTGGGGAGCACAGAGGAGCTATATACTATTGGGGAGCACAGGGAAGCTATATACTATTGGGGAGCACAGGGGAGCTATATACTATGGGGGAGCACAGGGGAGCTATGTACTATTGGGAGCACATGGGAGCTGTATACTATTGGGGAACACAGGGGTCTATATACTATTGGGGAGCACAGGGGGCCATATACTAATGAGGAGAGTGCACAGGGGGGCTATATACTAATGGGTGAGCGCACAGGAGGGCTGTATATAACTGGAGGAGCACATGAGGGTCTATATACTACAGGGACACCTTAAAACTATGGAAGCACAGAGGGGTGTTACTATGTAGGGGTACAGAGGGGTATAACTACTGTATAGGGGTACAAGGGACCTAACTACTCTATGTGTTGGAGCCTAAAATATTTGTCTGGCAGATTCTGGAGAGAAGATTCACAGCCAGGAGAAGACTTCAAGGTGGCCGAGGCTGGATGGAGAGAAAAAGAAAAGGTGACAGACTCTGATCGGAGAAGACGCCCCTGGTGAGTCACTGGATGTAACTGCACTCTGTTATAGGGTTGTAGTGTTAGGGGTCATGATGTGGCGGTATTATGTAATGGTATCATTGGTGATATCTTTCTGTTTTGTTTAGTGCAGTTTTTATGTAATATGTAATCACTGTATAGTGGAAATAGTGTTATAAGGTAACTACTGTATGTATTGGGGCTCTTGATACAGTGTGGGGGCAAATTCAGTACATTATACAATGTGCCGAAAGGGAAGGGGGGGCCCACTCTTGAGGGCTGTGCACTGGGCCCACCAATGTATTAAAAGGGCCCTGGGGCAGGTTATATATCCTGAACTGCTAACAGGGGCTATCCTCACTTCTTTGAATGGACAAGCCATGACCACCCATGAGTTACATGAGTATGGACCGACCCCAAACCAGACATTGTGTGTGGGGTTGTCACCATCATCCCCCCACTGGTGACAGGGACTCCCGCCTACACATAATTGTACCGCCTGCATGTGGTCACACAATCTCCTCCTAACCAAAATAAAACCCAACCATTTCCCCTAAATGGGCAAGTAATATACAAGACGTGACCCATAGTCATAAAGCATGACCACACAATGACTGGCTTACCTCGCACCATTATCTGAGATACTTTCTTCCAGGATATATTCTGAGGACAAGGATTCATATTTTCAAGTTCTGTTGACACTAAAAAAGTGAAGAAAGAAGAAGCTAGGTGTAATTGTAGATATAACCAGACTAATCTATTCATCATTTCTATGTCTCACTGTACAATACAACTATATCCTATACGGTCACACTCAGCTGCGTCCAGCCCTATGTTGGAGCGTATACTGATGAGAGGGGGGACAGGGAATATATAGATGGTGGGAGTGATGGGTTCTACCTCTCACCCATGTCCCTCTGTTCCTCTATTAGAGCAGAGAAATAGATCTGTATTTATGTGCTGCCTGTATTGCCCCAGGAGCCATCTAGCTGCTATCTACTATGTACTATGTACTAAATAAAAAAACGTTTAACCCCTTAGGGATCGAGCCTATTTGGGCCTCAATGACCAGGCTCATTTTGCTAAATCTGACCTGTCTCAATTTATGCGCTTATAGCTCAGTGATGCTTTAACGTATGCTACTGATTCTGAGATTGTTTTTTTATCACATATGGTACTTTATGTTAGTCGCAAAATTTGGTCACTGTCTTGTGTGTTTTTTTGTGTGAAAAACATCAAAATATTATGAAAAATTAAAAAAAATTGCAGTTTACGAACTTTGAAATTCACAGCTTCTAAAAAAAGAAAGTCACATGACATAAATTAGTTACAAAGTCACATTATCAATATGTCCTCTTTATTCTGGCTTCATTTCGTAAACATATTTCACTTTTTAGGGTGTTACGGGGCTTAGAAATGTAACGAAACGCACCCCAAAATTTGTAACGCAGGTTCTTCTAAGGACAATCGTACCCTATATGTGGGCATAAACCACTGTATGGGCGCACAGCGGGTCTCAGAAGGGAAGGAGTGCCTATTAGCATTTCCAGTTCAGATTTTGCTGAAGAAGTTTCTTAGCACCAGGTGGTTTGCAGAGCCCCTGTAGTGTCCACAAAAGAGAAACCCCCCCCAAAACTCATCCCATTTTGGAAATTACACCCCTAAAAGATTACATCTTGGGGTTGTTGTGAGCATTTTGACCCCACAGGTATTAGAGAAAAGTATTTAAAACTGTAAAAGTGAAAAAATTTTATTTTTCCAATATGTTTGTTTAGTTTGAAATTTCTCAATTTCACGAGGAACAGGGGAGAACACTCACCTCAAAATTTGTAACTGAGGTTCTCCTCAGTACAACGGTACCTCATATGTGGGCATAAACCACTGTGTGGGCACACAGCAGGGCTCAAAAGGTGTCATTTTGGTGTTTACTGGCTATCTGGGGTGGTAAGTGGCAATCTTGGGCATTTGCCTGTCACCACCCCGGATAGCCAGTAATCTGGTGTGGTTATGGGCAATCTGGGGTGGTTACGGGCAGTCTGTGACAATCTGGGGTTGTTATGGGCAATCTGGGGTGCTTATGGGCAGTCTGTGGCAATCTGGGGTGGTAACGGGCAATCTGGGGGTGTTTACTGGCTATGAGGTGGTTATGGACAATCTGGGGGTGTTTACTGGCTATCTGGGGTGGTGACGGGCAATCTGGGGGTGCTCACGGGCAATCTGGGGTGGTGACGGATAATCTGGGGTGGTGACGGGCAATCTGGGGTGGCTACAAACAGTCTGTGGCAATCTGGGGTGGTTATGGGCAATCTGGGCGTGTTTACTGGCTATCTGGGGTGGTGACGAGCAATGTGGGGGTGGTCACAGGCAATCTGGGGGTGTTCACTGGCTATCTGGGGTGGTGACGAGCAATCTGGGGTGGTGAAGGGTAATCTGAGCGGTTACAGGTAAACTGGAGTGGTTTTGAGTAACCCAAAGTGGTTATGAGTAATCTGGGGTGGTTACAGGTAATGCGGAGTGGTTATGAGTAATCTGGGGTGTTTACAGGTAGTGCGGAGTGGTTATGAGTAATCTGGGGTGGTTACAGGTAATCCGGGGTGGTTACAGGTAATCCGGGGCACTTGACTTTGGTGACAGGGGATAAAAAGTGTCATCAGCATTTTGAACAAGCGATCAGCGGTATATAGTATATACAGTACCACTGATCGCTTGTACCAGGACCACACCGGGTGGTCCCCGATCATTGCTCCATGCTCTCTGCCACCTCAGGTGGTGGAGAGAATGGGGCTTTGAGCATTTTTAGCAATCTATCACTGTGAACAGAGTCTGTTCACAGTGATGGCGGTGGCCATCTTGAATCAGATGGCCGCCCAGGGAGGGGAAGGTCAGTGACCGGGTCACTAGGGTTAATCCTGGGGAGTGTGGGGGGCGGGGGGGTTGCGGCACATGTTTTCATCTCCTCTCACCGTGAATTCACGGTGAGAAGAGATGAAAATGCTCAGCTGAGACGGCAATGCCCGTTACCGCTGGCTGCAGTTATACTGTTAATAACCGTATCGCCATTGCGGGGACCGGCCGGGACTGACCTCACACTACCCCAACCTCTCAGCCACCTCCGGAGGGGGCTGTGGGCCTTACCGGTGCCGCTGCACTATTTTGCGCCATTGCTGTAAAAAGCTGATGGCAGGAGAATAGAACCCATTAGTGACTACAATAAAAATCCGTATCGGCAGTCACTAATACCATAATAAACATATTCTCTGGCTCACTATGGTTACGATGATACCAAATTTGTGTAAGTTTTTTTAACTATTACCACTTTGGTTCAATAGAAACTATCTCCCTAGCAAAAACAAACAAAAACTGTCATCACATTGCAAGATCCATAGCGTTTTTTAACTTTTGCGCGACAGAGCTCTTTTTGGTCTTATTTTTTGCGGAAAGATTTGTAGTTTCTACTAATACCAAGTTTTACGTATACATGTCTTTTTGATCTCTTTTATGACGTATTTTCTAAAGCGGATTGATAAAATACAGAATAGCTCTAATACTGTTTTTTCTTTCTTTTTTTTTTTTTACAGCGTGTGTCGTGCAATATAATTATTGATACAGTTTTATAGATTGGGTCGTTACGGACGTGGCGATACCAAATATGTATAGGATTTGTGTTTTTTGTTTTTTTTACATTAAATGTTTTTATTTAAAGAAAAGAGTACAAAAGGCAGCTACAGCTGTGTGGGTTACGCAGAGCCATAAAAGATAAGGTATACAAAATCTTAAAATACCATTCCCAACGTCGCCCTACTGACTATCGCCAGCAATGATGTATTATGCAATAAAGGCAAGATCACCAGTGGTCTTGTAGAGAAAGGAACGATACCTGTTCAATAATACCGTATACAATAAAAGCAAAATACACCTTTTGATATAGAGAAAAGAAAAGTAAACTGTGCACCAACACAACAGTACAAAGAGGCTAGGTTATAGAAGAAGGAAAAAGAAGGACAAGTAAGAGTAGATAACAATTAGGCAGATATAAACGACGTCAAAGCATAATAAGGAAAATTACATACATACAGATACAAAGGGAGGGGAGGGAGGGGAAGGGAGGGAAGGGAGGTAGAAAGGAGGGGGGAAGGTGGGTTGTGGGGGTGATTTACACCCCTTCAGGTCACGATTTATTAAAGAAAGGCGAGATAGAGTTAAAAGGCTTAAGGAGAAGCGAGCCAATTCGCCATTTCGGGACTGTCACGGAACAACAGCCACAGGGTCCATATTTGTGAAAATTGTTTGTTTCGGTTGGCATCTTCCGCCATTAGTTCCTCCATATGCATAATATGATTAACCTCCGTGACCCATTCCGCTAGTGACGGAGGGGTGGGTGATTTCCAGTGTCGGGGTAGCACTGATCGAGCGGCAGTCAGGAAATGGCGAAGGATACCTCGCTTAACCCCTTAAGGACCGGGCCTGAAATGGCCTTAAGGACCGGAGCAAATTTTATGAATTTGACCAGTGTCACTTTATTCATTAATAACTTCGGGATGCTTTTACCTATCCGGCTGATTCTGAGATTGTTTTCTCGTGACATATTGTACTTCACATTTCTTGTAAATTGGAGTCGATACTTATAACGAATCTTTATGAAAAAACTCAAAATAGCGTGAAAAATTGTGAAAAAATGCATTTTTCCAACTTTAAACCTTTTCTGCTTATACAGAAAATGGTTATACCACATAAATTATATATTAAATAGCATTAGCAACATGTCTACTTTATGTTGGCGGCATTTATTAAACTATATTTCATTATTTTTAGACAATAGGAAGCTTAAAACATTAGCAGCAAATTTCCAAATTTTCAGTAAAATTTCAAAATC
The DNA here is from genome assembly GCF_027789765.1 of Dendropsophus ebraccatus. NCBI lineage: Eukaryota > Metazoa > Chordata > Amphibia > Anura > Hylidae > Dendropsophus > Dendropsophus ebraccatus. The sequence goes on from NC_091466.1 coordinate 45,667,742, forward strand.
AGATATTTTTAGGGAACTGTTCAGGTTTAAAGTGTATTTGAGGGGACTGTGTGTTAGAAAGCCCCACAAAGCACCCCATTTCAGAAACTGCGCCCCCTAAACTCTGCAAAAGCACATCCAGAAAGTTTTTTAACCCTTTAGGGGAGTCACAGAAATAAAAGCTAAGTGTGTAAGAAATTTGAAAATTTTAATTTTCTGTGCAGAGATTTTATTGTAATCCAATATTTTTCATAATTATAAACCTATTACCAGAGAAATGCACCCCAATATTGATTGCCCCGTTTCTGCAGTTTATAGAAATACCCCATATGTGGCCCTATTGCGCTATTTGACGCAACCACAAGCCTCAGATATAAGGGAGCGCCTAGTGAATTTCAATGGCTCCGTTATTTTTGGTCATTTTTGACTGTACCACTTCAGGTTGGCAGAGGCTGTGGGGTGCCAAAACCTAAAAAACACCCCTAAAGGGACACCATTTAGAAAACTACACCCCTCAAGGAATGTAACAAGGGGTGCGGTGAGCATCTGGACCCCACAGGTGCTTCACAGATTTTCCAAACAATATGGCTTGAAAAAAGACTAAAGTATTTTTTACACTAAAATGTTGTTCTAGCCTTCAATTTTTCATTTTCACAAAGGGATAAAAGGAAAAAAAAAACACAAAACATGTAGCGCAGTTTCTCCCGAGTACGGAAATACCCCACATGTGGACATAAAGTGCCAAGCGGGCGCAGGACGAGCCTCCAAAGGGAAGGAGCGCCAATTGGCTTTTGGAAGCTGGATTTCACTGGAATGGATTTCAAGGGCCATGTCGCATTTACAGAGCCCTTGTGCTGCCAAGACACTGGAAACCCCCCACAAGTGACCCCATTCTGGAAACTACACCCCTCAAGGAATCTAACAAGGGGTGCAGTGAGCATATGGACCCCACTGGTGACGGGCACAAATGTGGAAAAATGTGACGTGAAAGTGAAAATTTTCATTTTTTCACTTTCATGGCACAAATGTGCCCGTCATCCAGGGGTCCATATCCTCACTGCACCCCTTGTTAGATTCCTTGAGGGGTGTAGTTTCCAGAATGGGGTCACTTGTGGGGGGTTTCCAGTGTTTTGGCAGCACGAGGGCTCTGTAAATGCGACATGGCGTTCATCATCCATTCTAGCCAAATCCAACCTCTAAAATCCAAATGGCGCTCCTTCCCTTCGGAGGCTTGCCCTGCGCCCACATGGCGCTTTATGTCCAGATGTGGGGTATTTACGGACTCGGGGGAAATTGCTCTACACATTTTGTGTTTTTTTTTCTCTTTTAACCCCTTGTGAAAATGATAAATTCAAGGCTAGACCAACATTATAGTGTAAAAAATTTAATATTTCATTTTCACGCCACATTGTTCCACATTTGTGCCCGTCACCAGTGGGGTCCATATGCTGACTACACCCCTTGTTACATTCCTTGAGGGGTGTAGTTTCCATAATAGGGTCACTTGTGGGGGGTTTAACTGTCTTGGCAACACAGAGGCCTTTTGAATGCAACATGGCCCCTCGAAATCCATTCCATCCAAATCCAGCCTTCAAAAACCAAATGGCGCTTCTTCCCTTTGGAGGCTTACCCTGCACCCGCATGGCGCTTTATGTCCACATGTGGGGTATTTCCGTACTCAGGGGAAATTGCTCTACACATTGTGGTTTTTTTTATCTTTTAACCCCTTGTGAAAATGAAAAAATCAAGACAAGATCAATGATTTAGAGTAAAAATTAAAAAAAAATTACACTAAATGTTGGTCTAGCCTTGATTTTTTTCCATTTCCACAAGGGGTTAAAAAAGAAAATGAACACAAAACGTTTAGGGTAGTTTCCCCTGAGTACGAAAATACCCCACATGTGGACATAATTTGCCATATGGGCACAGGGCAAGTCACCAAAAGGACAGAGCGCCATTTAGAGGCTGGAATGGGGGATGGAGGCCATGTCGCAATTACAAAGCTCCTGTGCTGCCAGAACAGTAGAAACCCCCGACAAGTGACCCAATTCTGGAAACTACACCCCATAAGGAATCTAACAAGGGGTGCAGTGAGCATATGGACCCCACTAGTGATGGGCACATGTGTAGAACATGTGCCGTGAAAAAAAAAAATACCATTTTTTTCATTTTCACGTCCCAAATGTGGCCGTCACCAGGGGGCCATATACCCGCTGCCCCACTTGTTAGATTCCTTATGGGGTGTAGTTTCCAGAATGGGGTCACTTGTGGGGGGTTTCTACTGTCCTGGCCGCACAGAGGCTTTGTAATTGCATCATGGCATCCTCTAATGGGAATGGCGGCCATACCTATTTAGCTGGGGGAAAGGGACAATTCTGATTTATTTGGGGGTATTAGGCCAATTATTAGTTTATAAGGTTGGAAAGGACAGGTGTCCATCAAATTCAATCTGTATTGATCCAGGGGAAGGCAAAAACCCCTCGTAAGGCAGACGACAGTAGCCTCATCACAGGGGAAAAATTCCTTCCCGACTCCATAATGGCGATCAGAATAATCCCTGGATCAACGTGACCCCTGAAATAGGAATAAGGGACAGAATTTAGATAATGTAGAACTCCAATGACGTGTGGTGCGCCTTGGAGCGATCCAGTATGCAGAGGCCGAGGGGATCAGGACAGGTGTCACACTGGAAAATGGTGTCCTTCCTGATCCCCCTGTTACACCACACTCTGCACTTCTTCTGGGGTCTCCCGTTCTCCAGTGTGGGGGACGTCACCTGGAAAATGTTGTCCTGGTGCGATACGGGTTCCTTCATATCCAGAAGCGCTGGGTCCGCTGCATGGCTGCTAAATATTAGGGCTCTATTACTACTTCTGATATGTTCGGATCGTGCCGCAAGCTACAGTAGCTCGGGCAGCGAGGGACCGGAAGAGGGGGTGCTGGTATAAGAGTTATCCCCGTACAGGTGGTGACCTTTATCCAGCAGTGGGAAGATCAGTTCCCGGACGATCTTCCCACTAACTCCGAGGATGGGGGGGAGGGGGCATCTGGGGGCTGGATTCGGGTGTCCCTTCCTTCATACACTCTAAGGGTACGTGCACACTGCGGAATCGCGAAGGATAACCCTTTGTGCATTCCGCAGTTGGCACCCACCGGCGGACTGATGCGGGCGCGCGTCTCCGTCCGTGTCATAGACTCCATTCTATGCACGGGCGGATTCCGCTCTGCGTCCAACATGTTGATGGAATGACTGATGATGGAATCCGCCCGTGCATAGGATAGAGTCTATGACACGGGCGGAGACGCGCCCCTGCATCAGTCCGCCGGCGGGTGCCAGCTGCGGAATGCACGAAGGGTTATCCTTCGCCATTTCGCAGTGTGCACGTACCCTAAATCTGTAAGTGTACCCTGAGGTACTCTCACAGAGTTTGTAGAATTTCACGCCATACCGTCATCTCTTATTGGGACGGTACTGGCGGAAAAGACGTGTCTGGGGGGCAGCGTACGCTACGCTACTCCCAGACACGTCACTGGATGATGAGGAGGATGAGGATGAATGGAGGAAAGAAGGATCCCCCCATTCATCCTCACTGGCTGTTTCGGTGTCGGAGGCAATAATAATGTATGCGTCCGATACCGAAAACACCCTGGGGGGCCATCTTTATATGGGGATTGGTATATGGGGTATGTAGTGGTGTAGTGTAAAACTTTATTCAATGTAGTGTGGTGTAATGTAGTGTTTTTTTACGTGTTTTTTACAGTAAGTATACAAAAAAAACCTACGCCAAAAATGGTGTTGCTGATGAATGCCGCACTTATGTTCGGCACTTATCAGCAGACCGTGGCAGTAGGATATAAAAAAAAACCACCCTACGCCAAAAAGGAGGAGTTGCTGATTAGCAGCGCACTTTCGTGCGATGCTGATCAACACTCAGCGGCGATAGGGTGCGGAAAATAGAAAAAAAAAAAATTGGGAAAAAAATTTTTTTTTTTACTACATTCTGAACATCCCTGTAGTGGCTGATACGTGTATTACACTTATCAGCCGCTAGGGGGCAGCAGAGCGCAAGATCCGAAAATAGACGACGCTGGAGCCGGAAAAATACGAAAATAGACGACGCTGGAGCCGGAAAGAGACGATCGGGACTCACGGAAGAAGCCGAAGATGAAGAGGACGCCGGGAACCCGGAAGACGCCGATCAGGACCCCGGGACAGGTGAGTAATGTACAAATACCTGCTCCGGACCCCTCAGCTACCTAGCTGAGGGGTCCGGAGCAGGTATTTATTACTTGTGGGGACTTTGATCGCCGTGAACGGCCGGCCGGCTGGCCGGCCGTTCACGGCGATCGGGACGGTGGTACCGTGACCACCATTACTTTTTACAGTAATGGCGGTCGGTGCCGTCCGCGGACAGCACCGACCGCCATTTTTTTCCGGGTCATCGGGCCACCGATGGCCCGGAAAGGTTCCGATCGCCGCTATGGGCTTATCAGCCAATAGCGGCGATCGTCGGCATGGGGGGGGTTAACAACCCTCCATGCCGACAGGGAGAGATGGCCTGCTATGTATTATAGCAGGCTATCTCCCCCGATCGGGACCCGGCCGGCCGCGGCGCCCGTTTAAAGGGATGACGTACCGGTACGTCATGGGTCCTTAAGTGACAGTGATCCATGACGTGCCGGTACGTCATGGGTCCTTAAGAGGTTAACTGAGGAAATAGAGCCTGGTATCATGGTGAGAAGGCCTATGTGAGCTAGAGTAGAAACAGTGGCGTTTGTAAGGGAGTTGTACAACTGAAAGATTTTTTTCCAAAACGGTTGGATGTTCGTGCAGCTCCACCATATGTGTAGCATAGTTCCAGTAGCATTGGAGCAACGCCAGCAGAGATCTGACACAGAGGGAAAGATGGTATGCAGCAACGCAGGACATCTATACCATCTCGTGCGGATTTTATAGTTTTTTTCCTGCGCGTGGCACGCTGCAGGGAGTTTGTGTGTAATTAGAAAGCATTTGTTCCAGTCGTCTTCCTCAAAATGGGTTCCCATCTCCCGTTCCCAAGCCAGCACAAAGTTGAGTGGTTCTGAGGGTACATGGGAAGCAAGTACGCTATGCATGCAAGAGAGGAGGCGTTGCGGAGGGTCCTCCAGCGAAACTAGTGTCTCTAATGTCGTAAGGCTTTTATGAAGCGTTTGTGGTTGGGAAAAGGTGGAGAGGTAGGAGCGCAGTTGGAAATACTCCATCCACAACAAGCGTCTCTCTGGGCGGAGGACCCCAAGCTCAGTCAGTGGAGGTAGGGCGGATGCATGGGTAGAGATTTTAGCTAGCCTAGTTGCAGAGGTCCTGTCCCATATGAGGAAACTGTCTTTTCCCACAGCTGGGGGAAATCCCGGATTATCAAACAGGGGGGTCATGGGTCCAGGCCTGTGCGACAAAGCAGAGGGAATCACCACTCTGTCCCATAGTGACAGAAAATGCTGGGTGAGCAAGGGTAAATCACGATGAGTCACATGCTCCCTATCAATCCATGGTAGAGAGAACAGGGACCATGGGGATAAGTCATCTTCTAGAGTGACCCACTGTTTGCCAATTCTGGATCTGTGCCAGTCCACAACCCGGGACAGGACCGCCGCTCTATAGTAGGTTTTAATATCAGGCAGGCCTGCTCCTCCTTCCGTTTTGGAAAGACATAAGGTTTTAAATCTTACTCGTGGGCGTGAGGAACCCCAAACAAATTTGTTTATTGCCTTGTTGAGTTGGAGAAAAAAGGTGTTAGGAACCCTGATAGCAGGGCTTGAAACAAGTATAGTAGTTTTGGTAATATGTCCATTTTTACCGTATTAATGCGGCCAAACCACGAAAGGCGTTTCAGGTTATAGTCCGATAGCGTAGTCTTTAATTTTTGAAGGAGGGGAGTGTAGTTAAGTTGGTAAAGCTTATCGGAGTCCGCTGAGATATGGGTACCCAGATATTTAATAGCCTCTTTTTCCCATTTAAATTGGAAGTTGGATTGTAGAGAGTTTTGTAATGTGGGTGGGAGGCTGATGTTCAGTGCTTCTGTCTTTGAGTAATTAACTTTAAAGATGCTAACTTTACCGAATTTTTCTAGTTCTGCTATTATAGAGGGAAAGGAAATGTGAGGATCCGTAACAAATAAAAGGAGATCATCAGCGTAAAGCGCTAATTTGTACTGTGTATTGTTGACTGTGATGCCATGAATATCCGGGTTAGATCTCAACGCGACAGCAAGGTGTTCCATTACCAATACGTACAATAGGGGGGACAGGGGACATCCCTGTCTTGTCCCATTGCCAATTCCAAACGAGTTAGATAGTATACCATTGGCTCGGACTCTGGCTGTCAGGCTGGAATACAGTGCCATGATTCGTGACAGCATTGTTGGGCCCAACCCTATCTGGCGCAGTGTGTGTTCTAGGAAAGTCCAGTGTATCCTGTCGAACGCCTTTTCGGCGTCGACAGATACAAGGCAGAGCGGAGTGTGTGATTTTTGTGCATGACCTAAAAGTAAAAGCGTTTTATTGGTGTTATCTCTGGCCTCGCGGTTTTTGATGAAGCCTACCTGATCATCAGAGATAAGGGAAGGTAGGGTTTCAGCTAAGTGGTTGGCAATTAATTTGGAATATAGTTTAATATCCACATTTATTAAAGAGATGGGGCGAAAATTGGGGCAAGCTATGGGTTCCTTGCCGGGCTTCGGGAGGACTGAGATATGGGCTTCGAGAGATTGTAACGGAAAGGGAGTAAGAGTGGATACTGAGTTAAATACCTTTTTAAAAAATGGACTAAGGAGAGAAGAGAGAATTTTATAAAATTTTGTCGTGTACCCATCGGGTCCCGGGCTCTTTCCTGTAGGGAGAGATTTGATGGCATCTGTGATTTCAAGTCTGTAAAGTCTTCCTCGAAAGAGTCCTTAATTGAGGGCTCGATAGTAGGAAGAGCTGTCTCAGAGACATAGTCTCAGATTTTTTCAGTTAACACTGTTGGGGGAGCAGAATGGTAATGACCCCTAATATTATACAAGGCCTGGTAGTATTTGCGAAATTCCTCAGCTATGTCTACCGGATTGACAATCTCCTGTTGGGGGGTTTTGAGTTTGGGGATATATGTTGTGCCAAGGCGTGGGTGGAGGGTATTGGCCAGGGCTCTGCCGCATTTATCAGTGTGTTCGTAAGCATATTGTTTCATTCTATCCCTGAACCGTGTGTAGCTTTTGTCTAACAATGTTTTCAATTTTTCTCGGGCAGAAGTTAGGTCCGCCAAGACGGAAGGGACAGGAGACGATTTGTGTAAAGATTCTAACGTGTGGATAAGGTCAATGGTCTTGGTGATCGCAATGGCCCGTTCCTTTTTCAGGCGGGTGCCATGTTGTATAAGGACCCCGCGGATCACACATTTCAGTGCTTCCCACTGTATAGGTAATGGCGTGAGGTCATGTTCGTGGTTAGTAATGAAGTCACTAATTGTGGAATGCACGGCAGACATACAGACTAAGTCTTTTAAAAGATTTTCATTTAGTTTCCACGAGCGGAAGGTAGGAGCTGAGTCTGGTATTGTGAACGTGCAAAACACAGGAGCGTGATCTGACCAGATTGCCTTGCCTATATGCGAAGTGGGGTTCCAGGTTAGTAGATGGTGACTTACTAAGAAGAAATCTATGCGGCTGTATGATGCGTGTAAAGGTGAGTAAAGGGTATAGTCTCTTACAGTTGGGTGCAGGGTCCGCCATAGATCTACGAGCTGAAGGGAATGAATGGTCTGCGACAGGCGTTGCATGTGAGAGAGAGGTTGCCGGCCTCCACCCGAGGAAGAATCCAGTGCTGGGTCGAATATAAAATTAAAGTCGCCACCGACAATCAGGAAGCCCTCCGCAAAACCCTCCACTAGACGCAAAAAACGTCTGCACGTCTTGACCTGGTCCTGGTTAGGGAGATAAAAGCATGCCAAGGTAAAAATTTTTGCCTGTATGGACAATTTAATGAGCACATACCTTCCCTCTGTGTCAATCTGAGTAGCTAGAATCTCGTGCCTCAAGGACCTATGAATGCCAATGCTGGCGCCTTTGGATTTAGCCTCCGGGTTGGAACTATGGTACCAGGTCGGGTAATATCTGTTTGAGAACTGTGGGAGGTGGTGTGTTTTGAAATGTGTTTCCTGTAGAAACACTATATGTGCCTTTTCTTTGTGCATGTTATAGCAGATCTGTGACCGTTTTTCAGGGGTATTAAATCCCCTCACATTAAGGGAACATAGCTTAAGTTCTGCCATCTTAGTTTACTGTGTGGGGTCTAGGGGGTGGGTGGGAGGGGTGGGGTGGGGTGGAGGGTAGGATATCACACGATAGGGAAAGAGGGGAAAAAAAAAAGGGGGGGGGGGGAAAGGAGGGGGAGAAGAAAGAAAGCGAGAAGAAAGAATCAAGAAAGATAAATTGTAACTGTCAACTATGTAACAGTAGGCTCCCCTAGGATCTAAATCAGGGGGGAAAAAACAGTAGAAACTAATGTACCACTTAACAGTGGTTTAACCTAAAGTGGGGAAGTTGCCCAGTCAGGACCAAGCTAACCTCCTCACCAGCACCTAGCTAGTTATGTATAAACAACTAACGTAAACCCAGCATAGAATGTAGTCAAAGGAAAGCAAGAGAACAAATATAGTAAGGGAGTTAGTCTCCCTCAATGTATGCCAGCGAGTGTTAGTCACAGTAAGTAACAATGTATACGGGCATCCCATTCAAGCCCACGTAGAATGGACTGTGATAATATTAGACAATTCTGTAACTGAGGCTAAGTTATATGCTGACACGAATAAACAAAAGAACACATATTGTCAGTATTCAAAAGGATACCAGAATAACTTGGTGTTAGTATGAGAACTCTTGACAACTAAAATAACGGTAGAAGTGCATATAATAGGAATGTGCGGCAGCACGTATAGATCCCTGTTAGAACCGTGTCAAAACATAGGTAACATCTAAGCTAAGCTAAGCTAAGATAACAGTAATCTCAGAAAACCTCAAGTCAAGTTAGCTGTCGTCTGTACGAGCTGTTATGCCCTAAAGATGTGTACAGAGCATCACACTCATATATACTCATCATTACAGACCAGACGCTCTGCATGCTAAGGGGGTTCCCCGCCATCTCCTGGGGGTGTGCGGGGTCTCCTTTCACGACAACGTGGCTGGCGTTGTGGCAGAGGGGGGAGACCGGCCAGGCAGCAAGGAATGGCAGAGGGAGATGTAAAGCTTCACAGAATGGTCGCAGATCTCCAGGGCCTTGTAGAGTATGTAGATGCCCATCTTTGCGGACTTGTAGCTGGAATGGATGTCCCCAAGAGTAGGTCAGATGATGATCTCTGAGCGTATCAAACAGGGGTTTGAGTGTACGTCTTTTGGTCAGCGTGAATTGGGATAAATCTGCCAGTATTTGAATGCGGCTGCCGTCCAAGAGAATGTCTCCTTTCTCCCGTGCCTTGCGCATCACCTCATCTTTTAGTTGGAAGAAATGGATGCGGCAAATCACATCTCGCGGTCTGTCCATGTCAAGGCTACGTGGGCCTAAGGTGCGGTGGGCCCTGTCAATTTCTATGATGTGATCCTCCGGTTTGTCCAGAATGACATTAAAGAGAGATTGCAGCTTGGGGATAAGCTCCCTGGTTCCCACATCCTCTGATATGCCCCTAATGCACACGTTATTCCGGCGGTTACAAATTTCTTGATCGTCCACCATGTTAAAGAGGCATTGTATTTGCTGTGTATGTTGGGCAATTGTAGCTTGCTGCTCAGCTTGTGCTCCAGAAACTGTCCCCACCTCATCCTCTAAGCGTTGGACTTGGTCTGACAGGTGGGATAGATAAGCTGAGAGAGATTTGAGTTCAGATTTATAGGTTGACTCTAGCCGCTGGACATAACGTTCCATGTCCTCTTTTGTCGGCATAGCAGCCATTTGCTGCTTAAGGTCTCTAAGGTCATCTCCCATAGCGACTGTTTGGGATATTAGGCAGGAATCTGCCTCAGAGTTAGCCGAAGAAGGAGGGGGGCTGCAGGAGGAGGTATGTAGCAACGCAGCAGCAGGGAGGCTGGGGGCTTAGGAACAAGTCACTGCCGAGTTAGGGACCACGTGTCTGTCTTGTAATGGCCGCTCGCACAAGGGGGATAGCGTGCCAGCGAGATCTATGGCCGTGGCTACTTGGCCGGTATGCTCCGGGACAGCTGCAGTGGAGGAGAGCAAGGGACACCGGGACAGGGAAGGACCGGCCTCAGCAAGGCAGGCGTTTACCTCAGTGTGGCGTGTGGGCTCCTGGGAGGCCGCGTGGAGGATGCCGGGCTGCAATGGCGTCTGAAGCAGCCTCCCACCGTCCTGAGCTGTGCCCCGCGGTACCGGAGAGTGATGGCCCCGTGCGTCCGAGGGTCTCGTGGGTGAGGCAGCAGTACTGGAGGCCTCTGGAGTTCTCCCAGGTGAGGGATCATGCGGTGGCACAGAAGGGGCAGTGTCCGGTAATGGCGGCGCCGGTCCCTGGCTGCCGCTCTCTCTGCTGCGGAGGTATCGCCTCAAAGATCCTGCCAGCGGTCCCAACGAGCGTCCCCTCGGTCTCCTGGGTCTCCCTGCTTTCGGTAGGGACATGTGGCGGTGCTGGGTTTATGCTTATGAGCCCGGTGCTGGGGTGAGGAAGCGGAGCTCTCAGCAAGCACGTCTGCTCGGCGCCATAGCTAGACCACGCCCCTCAGGATTTGTGTTTTTGATCTGTTTTATGTAACAATTTATTATGTATAGGGAATGAAATGCATTTTTATTATTGGGGGGCGGGGGTTGGGGGGGATGTTTTGTGTTTGGTGCACACTTTTTTAAAAATTTTACACTAGTGTACATTAGTGTAAATACTTCGATCACTAATACAATACACTGTACTACTTCTATAGTGTACTGTATTATGCATCATGTTGACAGGCATTCAGCACGGCCATGCCTGTCAGCATTAAGCATCTCCAGGTGATCCCGGGGGCCTTAATTAGGCCCCCGGGATCACCATGGAGACATCGGGGGACCGGACCGTCTGGGACCCACAGGAACCCGTTAGATGCCGCTGTCATGATTTGACAGCGGCATTTAACGGGTTAAACTACCCGGAGCGGAGGATCCTCCGATCCGGGAAGTTACAGGCGGGGGGGGGGGGGGGGGGGGGGCAGCTGTCACACTGACTGATCCACGGCAGTTTATTCCGATGCGTCCGCCATTAAAAGGCGTATGCATCAGAATAAAGCCCATTAGTGACTGCCGTGAAAAGGCAGCATGGCGCTCACTAAGGGGTTAAGCATATGATATGTGATGTCTAAAAATTGGACCCTTCAAGCAATGGATCATAAGGAAACCACAGGTACTAGGTATTACTGGTATCCAGGCAATCACAGGTACTAGGCATCACTGATATCCAGGCAACCACAGGTAATAGACAACACCGGTATCCAGGCAACCACAGGTACTAGGCATCACTGGTATCCAGGCAACCACAGGTACTAGGCATCACCGGTATCCAGGCAACCGTAAGTACTAGGCATTACCGGTATCCAGGCAACCACAGGTACTAGGCATCACCGGTATCTAGGCAACCACAAGTACTAGGCATTATTGGTATCCAGACAACCACAGGTACTAGGCATTACTGGTATCCAGGCAACCACAGGTACTAGGCATTACTGGTATCCAGGCAACTACAGGTACTAACCATCACCGGTATCCAAGCAACCACAGGTGCTAGGCTTCATTGGTATCCAGGCCACCACAAGTACTAGGCATCACCGGTATCCAGGCAACCACAAGTACTAGGCATTACTGGTATCCAGGCAACTACAGGTACTAACCATCACCGGTATCCAAGCATCCACAGGTGCTAGGCTTTATTGGTATCCAGGCAACCACAAGTACTGGGCATCACCGGTATCCAGGCAACCACAAGTACTAGGCATTACTGGTATCCAGGCAACCACAAGTACTAGGCATTATTGGTATCCAGGCAACCACAGGTACTAGGCATTACTGGTATCCAGGCAACCACAGGTACTAACCATCACCGGTATCCAGACAACCACAGGTGCTAGGCTTCATTGGTATCCAGGCAACCACAAGTACTAGGCATCACTAGTACCCAGTCAACCACAGGTACTAAGCCTCAATGGCGTCAAGGCAACCGGTATCTAGGCAACCACATGTACTGGGCCTCGATAATATCTAGGCAACCACAGGTACTAGCATCACTGGTATCCAGACAACCATACGTATTAGTCTTTATTGGTGTTCAGTCAACATGCTCGTCCATTCAATTCCCCAAATCCACCTCCCTACCCTGAAGCCCGCACTCCTCTGTTTTTAGGCTGGAGAAATGGACGCCGTCATGTGTGCGTGTGCTTATGTATGCACAATGTTAGAAAATACCATTCACTGCATCCCAACAATTACAAAGTTATAGTACTAGGACTACTTATATCCTAGGCAGTTTTCAGATTTCATTCAACTTACTCAGACTTCCATACTCCTCCCAGTAACCCATTGCTATAACTTTCTATGGGTCCTGCTTCTTAATAGTTTGTCTTATATCTTCTGTTGCCATCAAGTGGTAAGATTTGGTAATACCAGTAGAATGCTTATAACAATATTCTATTAGGCTTCCTTCACACTGCCTCTTTTTCTTAGGAAAACGCTAATAAAAACGACATAGCGTTTTTTTTTTTTAAATGCATGCGGACAGATGTTAGCTGGGAATTAATGATCATGATTTCATGATTTCCCTTGCACTTATGGCGTTATTTTGTGGCGTTCTTCTCTCCTCTCTGGCGTTTTTGTGGCTCTGTGGCTGTTTTACTATAATGCAGCAGGCTGAGGGTTTGGAGTTTTTCCAGCAAACACCTGAATTTTTCTTCCATTAATTTCAATAGAAGTCTTCAGCTCCCTTAAAAAAAGCGATAGCTTATGCATATGGGGGAGATTTATTAAACATGGTGTAAAGTGAAACTGGCTCAGTTGCCCCTAGCAACCAATCAGATTCCACTTTTCATTCCTCACAAACTCTCTTTGGAAAATGAAAGGTGGAATCTGATTGGTTGCTAGGGGCAACTGAGCCTGTTTCACTTTACACCATGTTTAATAAATCTCCTCCAGGATAGCTTCACACACCGTTAGATGCGCCTAAGGCATTCGATTCAGTAGAGTGGGGCTATCTCCTGGAGGTACTGAAACGGTTTGGTTTTGGACCAAACTTCCTTAGGTGGGTGGCACTACTGTATCAAGCCCCTAAAGCACGCATCATGATAAATGGAGTATACTCGTCATATTTCTCGCTATCCCGGGGCACCCGACAGGGGTGTCCACTGTCACCCCTATTATTCGCACTGGCCATTGAACCTATAGCATTAAGATTACGGAAAGACCCACTATACAAGGGCATTATAAATGGTGATAGGGAAGATAGGGTGGGATTATATGCGGATGACACTATCCTGTTCATGTCCTCCCCACGCACTACCCTCCCACTAGCGATTACTCTTTTCAATTCTTTTGGTAAATATTCGGGTTTATATATCAACTGGTCTAAGTCCGTTTTCATGCCTTTGTGCCCAGAGGGCTGGGCGGATAGTGCCCATGGGTTACCTGTTGTGTCCCAATTTAAATATCTGAGAATTATGATTTGTAGACAATTCTCCCGTGATGCCTCCATGAATATTTACCCTCTCTTAGAGTATATAAAAACTAAGTTCAAGATTTGGGCGACTCTCCCCCTTGCTGTGCCTGGGCGTATTAATCTTATAAAAATGGTGATTTTGCCTAAATGTCTGTATATGCTGGAACATGCTTCTGCCCCAATTCCACTTTCTTTCTTTAAATCTCTTCACTCTCTCTTTCCCTCTTTTGTGTGGGGTGCCTCCAGGTCCAAATTGAGTCTGCAGACACTTCAACGGCCTAAGTCATTTGGTGGGATGTCACTCCCGGATTTGTATCTATACTATTTGGCGGGACAGCTTCGATATCTTAGGACATGGGTAGAGGCGGAGATCTTACCGAATAGAGAGCACCATTTGGCCCATTTTTTGGATCTCCGGCATTTGTGGCCTGTTTTAGAGGGTGGGTACCTAAAACCATCTAAGCTTCTACCATTGCATAAATTGGCCTCACAGGTCTGGGGTGCCGTTAAAAGGTTATTAAATTATCAAGGGGTGATGGTGGACACTCCATTATGGTACCACCCTAACCTACCACATTTTTCTACACATCTGGAGCCTCTCTTCTGGATACGGCACGGTGTTTGTAAAATAGGGGATGTGTGTAGAGATCAAACTTTTTGTTCTTTTCAACAATTGCAAGACAAACATGATCTACCAAGGGGGTCTATATATAGATATTTGCAGCTCAGACATGCCTTTCATGCCCAGTTTCCCCGGCCTTCTCTACCTTTCTCTGAGTATCCCCTTATTGGAGTGTTCAGGTCTCAGGGCCCTGGAGGTTTAATCTCTGCACTGTACTCATTTCTCATTCAGTATTGTATAGAAAACAACCCTCTACCAGTGGAAGATAGGTGGCGTTGCTCTTTGGGAGAGTTGTCTGAGGATGAGTGGTCTGATGTTCTATCTTCTCATTTATATGTTTCTCCTGCCGTTAACAATAGATTGACTCAGCTATTTATCATTGATCAAAGTTATCTAACACCTGTACGAATGCATAGAATGGGCAGATATCCTTCAGAGGAATGTCACAGGTGCCACTGCCCGAGGTCAGACTTCTGGCATATGATATGGGCCTGCCCAGATGTCGGAGCATTCTGGTCTGAAGTGTCGGCTCAATTATCACAGATTATAGGAATTACAGTACCATGCGCGCCCAAGGTGTGCTTATTGGGTTTATTAGATGAAGAGGAGTGGCCACACTACCATAGAATCTTCCTGAAAGAGTCCCTATTCATGGCACGAAAGACGGTGGCAATGAGATGGATGGATATCAGACCCCCATCAGTGAGTAAATGGAAAAATCTAGTCAACTCCATGCTGTCTTACGAGTTTATTGTTTACAAACATAGAGGGTGTCCTGGGTAAAGTGTGGGGCTGGTGGTGTGACTCGCCTCTGACAGCATTCCAACCTAGTAGGTTTGTACGGATAAACTAACACAATATTCCTTCACCCCGCGGTGAGGATTATTTTGATTTCAGGACCTCGTTATGTGGTGATGTCCGTAATGATGTTATTGTTTGATATGTGTGCTATCCTTCTTTACTATGTGATATGGTTTTTCTACTGCCCATCTTTGCTTTCTTTTGTGATATGTGGACACAGACGCCTCTATCACTGCTCGGCTGAGCTGTCAGGTACATAATGTATGTATTATACCACATTGTTTGTGTCTGTTCCTTATCCTTCAATAAAAAGAGTTTAAAAAAAAAAGGATAGCTTCACACACACCGTATCGCAGCGAATTTGCTGCTGCGGATCCGCAGCAGATCCGCAACTGATTTGATCTAAATAACTGAACACAGCATCAAATCTGCTGCGGATCTGCTGCAGATCCGGTGTGTGAAGTCACCCCCAAGGTGTTTTTTAGTTGCGGTTTTCAGGGAGAAAAGCGCCACTGTCTGGTCCCCAGGGGGTTAACCTAACCCCATGTGGACCAGATTGTGGTCATGGGGGGTCACATTTTGGTCCACAGGGGGTTTACTTACCATCCGGTCTTCTCCCGGTCTTCTTCTGATCAGCGGCTGCAGCGGGAACAGTACATTGGCTGACGCTGGGGCGCCACTTATGAAGAGGCAAAGTCTGGCACACTTGGATCTCAGTGTGCCAGGCTCTGTTGAAGACGTAAGTGGTGAGTATCAATAGGGCCCCGCTTCTCCCCCCAGCACTGTACTCATCCCAGCAAGTAATGAGGGCAATTAACCCCTTTCTTGCTGGGATGGGTATATTGTGACATCAATGTGGCCCTCATGGGGGAAATTGAGGATGCAATGCAATCTCACTTTACCCCCTGGGGGCCACATTGTTTAGTTTGGCACACAAGAGATTAAGCGTGGATGTCATGCATCCATTTGTAACCCAGGGCCGAATTAACAGCTGCTGTTGCCCTAGGCACTAAACTTGAAGACGCCCCATCACAGGATTGGTAGATTGGTAGGTAATAGCTCCAGGTGTCACATTTGCCACTGCCACACCAGACCTGATCAACCCCACCATACTGTGACTGGATAACACTACCATACTGTGACTGGATAACACCATCATACCAGTCTCCCTCTTTCTTTCCCCTGCTCTCTGGTGCTGCCCCCCCTGCAAGGTGCCGCCCTAGGCAGCGGACCACGGGTGCCTAGTGGTAAATACGGGCCTGACCTAACTCCTTGTGTGCCATACTGTAAGCAGCATCTGCTAAGAAGCTGCATACTGTAAGGTGCAGAATACCTGTCACAATGATGGGTGCTCTGCTACTGGCATTTATTTTGTGTGTTTTTCCATTTTGTTTTTCAGAATTGGTTTACTGTGGATTACGTCAAATTCGTTGGACTATGTTGATGACCAGCGTTTTGTTTTGTTTTTTTATAAAATGGTCAACGAGGTGTATGGAGTGTTCTTTCATAAATAAAATACTTTAAAAAAATGATGAATACCTCCGTACCCCCTCTGCGTGCTGCAGCACCCCCTATAACAGTCCCTCTCCGCCTCTCCAGCGCAAGAGGCACAGATTGGGCCGATGCAAATAAAATATTCGCAGATAGAGCTTTTGTGAAAATTTTTACGCCGATCGGGTCCATCTACTCCTAGAAAAGGCATTTAGCCTTTTAATAGATGCCCCTCTTTGTCTCTATTATGCAGAGCAATAATCACCCTTATTCGGCAAACTGTACTTTGCTGGGAGGGTTAATCACAGTGAGGTCTCCAGCAACTTGATGTCAGATTAACCCTCCCTGCATTACAGAGAGCAGTGATAGCCAGGAACACGAGCCTTCCTTAGGATGGAGATCAGAGCAGAGACATGTGAACAGCTCAGACAAAGCTTTTTGTGTCTTCAGCAGAAAGCAGCAGCTCAGAACTAAGGAAACATGACTAAAATGCAGCAGCAGGGGATTGGGGCAGGTGAGAATGACTTTTCTATTTTTAAAGGGAATGCTGATCCACTGCATTTTAAGGTATTCAAACAACTTTAACCCCTTGCCTCCGCAGCCTGTTTTGGCCTTAATGACCAAGCTCATTTTTCAAAATCTGACCTGTCTCACTTTATGCTCTTATAGCTCAGTGATGCTTTAACGTATGCTAGCGATTCTGAGATTGTTTTTCGTCACATATGGCACTTTATATTAGTGGCAAAATTTGGTCACTACTTTGTGTGTTTTTTGTGAAAAACATCAAAATATCATGAAAAATTTGAAAATTTAGCATTTAATGAACTTCTGAAATTCTCTGCTTCTAAAAAAGGAAGTCATAGCACATAAATTAGTTACTAAATCACATTACCAATATGTCCTCTTTATTCTGATATAATTTGGGAAACATATTTTACTTTTTTAGGGTGTTATGGGGTTTAGAAATTTATTAGCAAATTATCACATTTTGTGAAAGTTTCCAAAACTGATTTTTTTTTAGGGACCAGTTCTTTTTTTAAATGGATTTAGAAGGCTTGTATACTGGAAACCCCCATAAGTGACCCCATTTTGAAAACTAGACACCTTAAAGAATTAATCTAGGGGTATAATGAGCATTTTAACTAGAATTTTTCCAATAATATGTTCGTTTAGTTGGAAATTTCTCAATTTCACTAGGAACAGGGGAGAAGCTGCATGCCAAAATCTGTAACGCAGGTTCTCCTGAGTAGAACGGTACCCCATATGTGGGCATAAACCACTGTATGGGCACCCAGCCGGGCTCAGAAGGGAAGGAGCGCCAATTAGCATTTTCAGTGCAGATTTTTCCGAAGAAGTTTCTGAGCCCCAGGTGCGTTTGCAGCGCCCTTGTAGTGTCAGCAGAATAGAACGCCCCCAAAAGTCACTCCATTTAGGAAGGTGCACCCCTCAAAGAACTCATCTTGGGGTGCAGTGAGCGGTTTGACCCCACAGGTATTAGAGGAAAGTATTCAAAATAAGACAGTAAAAATGAAAAACTCGAATTTTTCCAATAATATGTTTGTTTAGTTTAAAATTTCTCAATTTCACGAGGAATGGGAGAAAAAACGTACCCCAAAATCTGTAACACAGCTTCTTCTGGGTAAAACGGTACCCCATATGTGGGCATAAACCACTGTATGGGCTCACAGCGGGGCTTAGAAGGGAAGGAGTGCCAATTTGCTGGAGGAAAACCGCAGCTAGTAATAGTTATTAGAATAGCGCAGTTACTAAAATACAATAAAAAATTAGATTACAGGTAATGTGGGGTGGTCACGGGCAACCTGGGGTGGTCATGGGCAACCTGCGGTGGTTACAGACAATCTGGGGTGGTTACGGGCAACTTTAAATTTTCCGAGATAACTGATTCTGGAGCGCATGCGCACTTCAGAATCAGCCTGGACACCAAGGAGGAAGGACCTCCCTGGATCAGGTAATGTATATAGGGAAGGGGGGTGACTGGGGGACGGGGGTGACTGGGGGGGGTGAAGGGCGACACTGTATCACTTTTTATCCCCTGTCACCAATCATTTATGGTGACAGGGGAAAAAAAGTGCTTCTTTGCACTGGGAACAGGCGATCAGCGGTATATAGTATATACCGCCGATCACCTGCTCCGGGACCACACAGGGGGGTCCCCGATCACTGCCCCATGCTCTCCGCTACCTCCGGTGGCGGAGAGCATGGGGCTTTGATTATTATTTTATTTCCATCCCTGTGAACAGAGATAGTCTGTTCACAGGGATGGGGCGGCCATCTTGGATGTGATGGCCGCCCGGGGAGGGGAGCGGGTAGTGATCGCCCACTAGGGGGGCTGATCTGGGGTCTGATTGATACTTTTTCATCTCCCCCCTCCGTGGGAGATTCACGGTGGGGGGAGATGAAAGGCGACGGCGATGGTAATGCCCGGTACCGGCGGATCGCCGCTATAACGGTAATAGCGGCGATCCGCCAGTATCGGAGAACGAGGGGAGGGGGACATACATGTAGTGGCGGTGGGGGGAGGCAATATTCTGCAGCCTCCCCCCGCCGCCCGATCGGCGGAAGGACATTGAATCTCCCCATAGACGCTGCAGTCGCATTGACCGCGGCGTTTATGGGGTTAACTGCCCGGGGGGAGCGCGGCTCCCCTCCGGGCAGTGGCAGCAGGAGGAGGCTGTGTCACACAGCCTCCTCTTGCTGCTCGATCTTAGATAGAGACAGAGGGGGGATGCAGGGAAAGCATGACGTCCAGGGACGTCATGATGCGTTCTGCCACTGCTTTTCATGACGTCCCTGGACGTCATATTGGGGGAAGGGGTTAATCTATTGTTTCCCTCTAACACAGCAAATACTAACTGAGAAATGGAACTCACTTTTTATTCCCCATATTCCAATGTTTCTAGAAATCCCCCACATGTGGCCGCAGTGCATCACCTGACTCAACCACAGGCCGCAGACATGACAGAAGCCTTGTGTATTTTTAGGGTCTTTTCTTATTTCAGTTTTTTTTTTAGCCATAATACCATGTCACAGAGGACTTGCGGTGCCAAAATATTGTGTAAGATAAATTTACCTTTCCATCGGTACCATTCTGAGGGACATGTGACACCCTGATCATTATTTATTAAATTTTTTTATGAGATGGTACGAATAAAAAACACAATTTAGCAGCTGTTTTTCATCATTTTTTTGTACACCATTTACTATACCTCACATATGACATGTTATCTTTATTCGTCAGATCGGTACGATTACAGTGATATTCATGTTATATAGCTTTTGTTATACTTTATGGCATTTATACTATAAAAACTGTTTGTGTCTTGCATATTGTAAGAGCAGCGATATTTTTATTTTTTCGCCAATGGAGTTATGTGAGGGCTTTTTTTTTGGCTGCATGAGATGATGCTTTTAGTGGTACACATTTTGGGTACATGTGACATTTTTTCTATATTTTTTAGGGGGAGGGATTAACAAAAAAATTGTCATTTTTGTTAGATCTTTATTTATTTTAATGGCGTTCCATGAAAGGAAGCACGGGGAGGTTGGGGGGCTCCGGTAAAGGAAGCACGGTGGGGGGGGGGCGCCAGGAAAGGAAGCACGGGGAGGGAGGGGGAGCGCCTGCAGAGGGAGAGAGCGGGCTGGGAAGGGGGAGCACGGGGAGGAGGGGAAGAACGGGGAGGAGGGGGCGCAGGGTCGGCTCCCGCAGAGAGCGGGTGCCTGGGAGGAGCACAGCAGTGTTACAGCATGTGCAGCTGCCTCCTCCCAGCACCCGATCGTCGAGAAGAAGGAGATCTCCCCATATACGCTGCGGTCACACCGACCGCGGCGTCTATGGGGTTAACTGTCCGGGGGGAGCACGGCTCCCCTCCGGGCAGTGGCAGCAGGAGGAGGCTGTGTGACACAGCCTCCTCCTGCTACCCGATCTCAGCCAGGGACAGTGGAAAGAGGCAGGATGAGCATGACGTCCAGGGACGTCATGATGCATTCTGGCACTGCTTTTCATGACGTCCCTGGACATCATATTGGGGGAAGGGGTTAAAGTGGTTGCTGCTGGATCACTGGTGAATTCCACGATGCCGGTGAAAATTCTAGTCTCAATGCCTATGAACACGCATGAGACCATGTGGCGCAAGACCGAAGACTGTAATGCATACAACCCTAATGGATCAGAATGGGGGTGGTGCGCATTATAGTTTGAGGCATGTTCATAGCCATGGAGACTCGAATTTTCACCCAAAATATGGAATTCACCACTGATCCGACAGCAGCCCTGATGACAGATACATTTTAATAGTTGACTTTTTCTTTGTGCTACTGAATTGAAATTAGAATTTTTAGACAGCT
This sequence comes from Dendropsophus ebraccatus, assembly GCF_027789765.1. Classification (NCBI taxonomy): domain Eukaryota; kingdom Metazoa; phylum Chordata; class Amphibia; order Anura; family Hylidae; genus Dendropsophus; species Dendropsophus ebraccatus. The sequence goes on from NC_091466.1 coordinate 45,688,684, forward strand.
ATAACATATTAATATCATTTTCAAGGTTATATTGTTTAACCTTATAATTTATTCTTAGCAGATGACGGTACCAAGAGCTCAGGAAGCTGTCAATCATCATATTACACAAGACACATACAGAGAACAAGCCATTAGCCTAGATCCACCCTCAGCCCCTCATAACAAAAAGATGTAATCTGATTCTTTAAAGAAAACCTGTCACCCCCCGTGCCGGGGTGACAAGCTCCCGACCTCCGCTACAGCCCCCTATACTCACCTGATCCCGCCGGGTCACGCTTCTGGATCCGGTCGGGTCACGGAGATATCAGCCGCTGCAGCCCGGCGCGCGCACTGAGAGATGAGTTCAACGCTCATAGAGAATGATGGAGCGCTGGACTCTCCTGTCATTCTCTATGAGCGTTGGAATCATCTCTCAGCGTGCGCGCCGGGGTGCAGCGGCTGATATGTCCGTGACCCGACCGGATCCAGAAGAGGGACCTGGCCGGATCAGGGGAGTATAGGGGGCTGTAGCGGGGTGTCGGGAGCCTGTCACCCCGGCACGGGGGTTGACAGGTTCCCTTTAAGCAGGTTCTTCTGATTCATCACAGACTGTAAGACAAAATATATATCACACAGGGGGTGAGATACATCACAGAGAAGAAACCGTCTTCATGCTTAGAATATTAAGTATAAAGATTTTAGGAAACCTGTCTCCCAGTACCCAGGGCAGAGCCTACCTGACCCCCCAAGCTCTCTAAGCTGGTCCTGCCGCAGAGAGTAGATGAGCCAGACAGCGATTTCTCCGTGGTGGGACTGGCTTTGGGGGTGTGACTGGCATGATGGGGTAAGTGTTGGGGGCTCTACCGGGCGGGGGGGAGGGTATGCGGTGTCGGACAGGCATTAGTTACCCATCATACTGAATTATGCTTATCACACCATCACGTAATGGAACGGAGGAGACCTTACCTCAGACCCTGGCGCACGTTAGGCTTCAAAAAGGTTTCTTCGGGAAGTAATCCCCTCTGTTCCATTACATCCATTACATACGGTGTGGTCAGCTTTGGCTTCATTAAACTGTCAGATAAATCTCTCTATGTAAATGCACCACAATTCAGTATTATGGGAAACTACTGATTGGTTAAAAGGAAAGTCTGGAAAAAATAACTTGGCCCAGTGGGAGAAGAAGAAGAATGGGATAGTGTTTTAGCAAACATGGTAAGAGTCTTCATTAATAAAAATTTATGAGGACCCTGTTTAGGATAATCAATAGACTGAGTAACACGCTAAATGTATTGTATAGGATGAGGTATCGGAGTAATGATAGGTGCCTTAAATGAGGGGAACCAGAAGCAAATTATATGCATGTGCTTTGGAGATGCAATCAATGCCAACGTTTTTGGAGAGAGGTGGTAGAATATATATGGAATAAATTGGGAACTGGGCCCCCTTATAGTGCGCTATGTGGGATTCTGTTAGATAACTGATTAGTTAGATAAACATAGGAACATAGTTTTGAAATTACTATTAACGGCAAGACTGGTGATTCTCCGGAGCTGGATTATTGCCGCCCGCCATTAATATCCCACTGGGAAAATCTAGATAAAAAGGTACAGGGGTACGAAAGGATTTCCTTTTTAAGTAAAAAAAAACCCTCTGTTTATCTTTGAGGCAAATGGAAAGATGACACAGAGATGAAACATTATCTACCACTTCAGGATTAGAAGGGTGTGTTGATTTTTTCTATTTATTAATATATATTTTTTACCTCATTGTCCTTTAGGGTTATTGTTTGTCAGTAAATGTTTTATGAGATTGTATAATGTATACATTGGATTTCTGTAAAAATTAATCAAAGATGTAATTTTTAATTTTTTGAAAAACAAAACTACTTAAAAAAAAATATATATATAAAAAAATCTGACACAGACGAGAGGCCATTTTCATATTCAAAATGTGGCAAAGGATTTATTTATAAATCAGATCTTCTCACACAGGGGAGAGATCATTTCCATTTGCAGAATGTGGGAAATGTTATGCTGAGCAATCAGAGAACATCAGAGAATTTCTATAGGGAAGAAATCATTTTCATGTTCAGAACGTGGGAAATTTTTTTGAGTGCCTTCACACCTAGTTTTTTTGTGGCTTTTTTTATGCCCTGCCCCCCCCCCCAATCTTCTTCTTGTAATTGGAGCGGGAACACTGCTTCAGCCGCTGATTGGCTGAGATGACGCCGAACCATAATCAGCTCAGCCAATCAGCGGCTGCAGCAGTGTCCTAGCTACAGCCACTGATTTACAGGCTCCCTCTTTGAAGAGGCAGAGCTTGACAAACTTGGATCTCAGTGTGCCAGGCTCTGCTGAAGATGTCGAAGTGAGTATCAATAGGTCCCCCCTTCTCCCCCTGTTCACTATTGTGTTGCTTTATTTTTCTTTACTTTCAGACTTCTTAGTGAAAGCTGTCTGCTAGACAGAAACCATTACTAAGTCGGGGCCTAGTCTAAGCCGGTATAAAATGGCAAACACTAACCCCCATATATTACCCAAGGGCCCATTGCCACCAGGGGTACTGGGAAGAGCTAGGCACCGTAGTCCTGTAGCATCGAATTTGGCACTTCTGGACTGGGTGTTAGCTGGTTGGTATTAGGCTGGGGAGGGCCAAAACAAATGGCCCTTCCCACCCTGGTACTAATAGGCTGCTGCTGTTAGGTTTTTAAACCTGGCTAGTTATGAAAATAAGGGGAACCCTATACGTTTTTTTCCCCATAAATAAATAATTAGATTAAAAAAAATGTATAGGGATCCCCCTATTTCCATAACCAGCCATTTTATTTAAAAAAGAACACCCACACACCCCTCCTTGACCATTCTATTTCAATATAAAACAACTCTGGTAAACGACGCAGTCCAACGAATCCGACGTAATCCACAGGATACCGATGTCTGAAAAACAAAAGGGAAAAACAAACCAAAAAAGGCCAGGAGCAGAACACCCATCATTGTGACAGGTGTTCTGCATCTTACCGTAGGCAGGTTCTTCGTAAATGCTGCTTACAGTATGGCACATACCTTGTGTGCCAGACTAAACAATGTGGCCCCCAGGGGGTTAAGTGAGGATACATGGCATCCTCAATTAACCCCATGGGGGTCACATCGATGTTACAATGTACCCATCCCAGCAAGAAAGGCAATAATTGCTTCCCATCCGTGCTGGGATGGGTATAGTGCTGGGGGAGAAGGGGGCCCTATTGATACTCACCCCGACATCCTCTATCTTCAGCAGAGTCCGGCACACTGAGATACAAGTGTGCCAGGCTCTGCTTCTTCAAATGGAGCCGCTATTGCAGCCGCTGATTGGCTAAGGGCCCTATTCCACAGTAACGATAATCGGCCGAATCGGCCCCATTCGGGCGATTATCGCTCTGTAAAATAGAGAGAACGATCAGCCGATGATCGTGTCATTGGCTGATCGTTCATTTAGGGCCAAACCTAACATCATCGTTCCCCCACCGCGCATCGCTACGGTTGAATAGCGGTGCATGGCGGGCGACCGACGATTTGAGAAGCAGCAGCAGCAGCATACATTACCTGTCAGGTCTTCTGCTCCGCTCTGTCTTCCTCCCCGGGTCCCGCACGCTCTGGCTTCAGAATGGCCTGTCAGCTGACGGAGCGCTCAGCCAATCACAGGTCGGGACCGCGGCCTGTAATTGGCTGAGTGGCCTGTCAGCTGACATGCCATTCTGAAGCTAGAGCGCGCCGGACCTGGGGAGGAGGACGGAGCGGAGCAGAAGACCTGACAGGTAATGTATGCTGCAAAGGCTGCAAGGACATCGATAACGATGTCCCTGCAGCCCTCGCTCAACGATCACCAGGCCGTGGAATAGGCCCAGTAAACGAGCGGCGATCTAGCAGATCGGCGCTCATTTACATCGTTGATCGGGCCCTCCTCGACCCGTGAAATAGTACCGTAAGCTGACGATGCTCCAGCGTCATCTCAGTGGCTAAAGCAGTGTCCCTGCTCAGCTGCTCATGAGAAGATGACAGGGAGAAGACTGCACGCCAAGTTAAGCTCCCCCCTTTCCCGAAACGGAGCACAGTCTGACCCACAAAGGGTTCAGTTAACCCCCTGGTGACCAGACAGTGTCGATTTTTTTTTCTCCCTGAAAAGCGCCGCTAAAAACCACCATATGCATAGCCTGTGGCATTTTTTAGTGTAGCTGAAGCTTTCCATTGAAGTCTATGGGAGAAAAACGCTGCAGTTTCTCGAAAAAAAAAAAATCATATGTGCAAGGGAAACCATTAACTTCCATTAGTTCCCAGCTAATATCTGGCCGCAGGCGTTATTTTGGGGGAAAAAAACGCCATAGCATTTTTTAAGAAAAAAGAGGCAATGTGAAGGAAGCCTTACTCGGAAAATACATCTAGTACAACAGTAAATAATAATAAAACAGTTTTAATGCCTGAAATGGAGAAAATCTTTAGTATGTGAGAAATTATGTTTTCAGCAGTCAGACCTTGTTAGACATCAAAGAATTCACACAGGAAAGAAGACAATTTCATGTTTAGAATGTGGCAAATATTTTAATCAGAAATCATCAGAGAACTCACACAGGGAAGTAGCCATTATTTCCTTTATTTCACTAACATTTTGCACAAGAAGGAAGTACGACTATTACAGTCCACGTAAATCTTATAAGAAAAAAAGAAAACCATTTAGAACAGAACTGTGTGGCACAATCTCTAAAGGTTTAAGAAAATACTGGAACATCAGTATAGGAATACAACTACAGACAGTATAGTTTGGGATGTCGGGAAAGCTTTCTTAAGGAGAATAGAATAGACAAAAAAAAGGGGGAATTTAGGCAGAAGGAAAGAGATGCAGAGGGTCAGGTATTACAGAAGGAAGAAGAGTACCCCTAAGTGATAACATGTACTAAACGAGACCCCCAAGGACTAAGATCACACTGCAGCCATAGGCTCTGTCGATATATCCTTCCAAGATCAGATCCCACAATAACAATGGGACTGACCTGTATTTGTCAGTTATTATGCCCCCTTCTCAAGTAATAGTGCCTCCTGCAGCCATTAGTAATGCCCCTTCTCAAGTAATAGTGCCCCCTACAGCCATTAGTAATGGCCCTTCCCCAGTAATAGTGTCCCCTGTAGCCATTAGTAATGACCCTTCTCAAGTAATAGTGCCTCCTGCAGCCATTAGTAATGCCCCTTCTCAAGTAATAGTGCCCCCTACAGCCATTAGTAATGACCCTTCCCCAGTAATATGGACCCCTGTAGCCATGAGTAATGACCCTTCTCAAGTAATAGTGCCTCCTGCAGCCATTAGTAATGCCCCTTCCCCAGTAATATGGACCCCTGTAGCCAGATATAATGCCCCCATTCCCAGTGGTAATGTCGCCAGTAGTCAGCAATAATGGCCCTGTAGTATTAAAACTCTCTTTCAGCCAGTAACAATGCTCCATAGCCCCATAATGATGGCCACATTCCCCCATAATGACATTCCCTATTGCCAATAATAATGCCCCTGCAGCTAGATATGCCACCTACGGCCAGATACAGTGGTCCCTGTAGACAGATAGGCCCCCTATAGCCTGTAATAATGCCTCAGTAGCTGGATACAATGCTCCCTACAGCCAGATTTAACATCCCATGCAACCAGATATGATCCTTATGACCAAATGCAATGTTCCCTCCTAGTCAGATACTTTAAAACCAGATACAATGCCCCCTGTAGACAGATATGCCCCATATAACCAAAAGCAGTGCCTCCCTTACTATACAGATACAATACCATGTAGACACAGATACCCCATGTAGCCAGATACAATACCCCATGCAACTACATATGCCCCCTGTAATGAGGTTACACAGCCAGATGTACCTTTGTATTGAGATATGATGCATCTTGTATACAGTTACAATACCATGTAGACACAGATACCCCCTGTAGCCAAATACAATTTCCTAAGTAGGTAGATATGAACCCTGCAGCCATATACAATAACTCTATAACCAGATACATTACCCCTTGCTACTAGATATGCTACCTGGATCAAAACCCATGTCTGCTATAGCCAGATACAGTGTGCCCCTGTAGTCAGATAGAATCCCCCTATAACCAGTTAGAATGACCCTTACAACTAGATATGCCCCCTGTAACAAGTGTATTGAGGAGTGTAGGGGACTGGACTTCTCAATACACATATTTGTTATAATGGCCGCCTATGGCAAACTGTGCACAATAGTGAAGATGAACGTAAACACTAAACCCCAAAAGGGACCTGAACCCTACACAGGCAGAGCAGGCGGGAAAGTAGCGGCAGATATGTAATAATAATCACTTATTACCCTTATATAAAACTATTAATAAAATAGTAATTATAAAGGGAAAAATATTCTTATAGGAAGGGGCTGAAACCTTTTTGCTAAATGTTTTTTTTGTTTGTTTGAGCAACATTATCAAGTATCAGTATAAACCATATTAAAATACTGCAGCCGAGGGCATAGACCAAGATCTTATTCATCCAAACAAAAATAGAAATTCCCGCCAATGGCTAATTATTCATTATGTATGTAATGTTTATATCAGTGATATTGCATTATATGGTTAGTACAAGTGTTTGTATTAAGATGTTTAAATAAAGTTTATTTAAAAAAAACAAAACAAAAGAAATATGACATCATAATAGAACAGCTACTGGACCCTTCAGAACTTTATTAGGAGTTGGAGCGTAAGTACGCACATCCATTGGCTCCTGGTATTTTTTGTTATTTTCTATTTTTCAATCAGTTTTCTCCATGTAACCTTTAACTTTTTCACACACACAGGCGATTTCTGCAAGAGATTGGCGACAGGAGGCGATTTGGAGAAATGGAAGAGGAGCCGAAGATGGACGTGGAGCAGTCCGTAGAGGAAAAGGACGTTCCAGTTGTCTTCGAGGAACATGTGAGTAAGAATTCCCCATCCAGTATAGCAGGGTATAGCAGATAGGGTTGTATAGAGATGGGATTGTGTACATAGTGGGATGTCCTGTCCAGGAGTATCTGTACCTGTAGATACTCCTCCCTGATCACATGACCACATAGGTGCCCCCCCCCCCATAGGAGACAGTGGTGATGGGAGGAGATGTGTAGAATGGGGAGCTATAAATACCTTACACCCTGTTACTTATTCCCCATGTTCAGCCATTTCCAACTGCCATTTTGCCATGTTCCATGCAGGGGGCGGGGCTTAGTTGGCCATGATAACTGCTGGGTGGTGGCTGTGGTCTATGGCCGGGCTCATGCACTGTGTGTGTTATGTGATCTCCAGCACCTCTGCGGACATAGGAAGAAATATACTCCTATAAGGTAGAGAGGGAAATCACATAGCACACATACATGGGCCTGGCCTAAGACTTTATCCAGATGTGCAGTAATATGTGACAATGCTATCACTGGATCAGGATCTACTGTGTGATCTGTCATGTTAAATAAATAAAATAATAATAATAATAACAATATATATGGTACAAGATGGGAGTTTTAGTTATGCAAACAGGAGAGCTCCAAGCTGTAAAACTACAACTCCCATAAAGTATAGTCCCCACAACATGATCATGGTAGTTGTAGTTCTTCAACTTGGAGCTCTCATGTTTGCATAACTACAAGCCCCATTCTCATGTTGTGGTGACAGTACAAGATGGGAATTGTAGTTCTGCAACCTGGAGATTTCCAAGTTACCTAACTACAACTCCCATCATGTAATGTCACCAGGACGTAATGGTAGTTGTAGCTGTGCAACAGCTGGGGGCCACAGTAGATGGAAAGTGACATAGGGTGTGACGGGGAAGTCTGGAGTGAAATCCTCCCGACACATTAAAGAGACGCTGAGATGCTGGTAAGCAAGGGGGGTGCTGCTGCACATTGTCCCTCTATGGGCTCTACAGGCAGACGAGGAGGCCTGGAGTGGAATCCCCCGTCTTACAGCGCCACAGAGATGCTGGGGCCCTGAGGATGACCGGAGCCGCCACTTCTCTTGCACAGTGAAATCCCACGCACCCACACACCACACATTAAGGAGCTGCTGAAACACGTACGCAAGGCGCAGGGGGGGGGGGGGGGGAGTTGCAATACATTGTCCTGGCTATACGGGCAGATGGGGAAGCCTGTAGTGGAATTCTCCCCCAACCAAAGCATCTCCTCCATGCTGTAATGTGGGAGGATTCCACTATAGGCTTCCCCGTCTGCCTGTAGAGCCGGCACAATGTCATGCAGCACAGTGGCCGACAGACACAGCAGCCGGCCATCCTCCATAGCGGCCGGCAGACAGAGCAGCCCGGCCATCTTCCATCGTGGATGACAGACAGAGCAGCCCGGCCATCTTACATTGTGGATGACAGACACAGCAGCCCGGCCATCCTCCATAGTGGCTGACAGACAGAGCAGCCCGGCCATCTTCCATTGTGGATGACAGACAGAGCAGCCCGGCCATCCTCCATAGCGGCCGAAAGACACAGCAGCCTGGCCATCCTCCATAGCGGCCCACAGAGACACCAGCCGGCCATCCTCCATAGCGACCGACAGAGACAGCAGCCCGGCCATCCTCCATAGCGGCCCACAGACACAGCAGCCCGGCCATCCTCCATAGCGGCCGACAGAGACAGCAGCCGGCCATCCTCCATAGCGGCCGACAGAGACAGCAGCCCGGCCATCCTCCATAGCGGCCGATAGACACATCAGCTCGGCCATCCTCCATAGCGGCCGACAGACACAGCGCTGTGAGTGGTGAGGAAATGAAGATGTCGCCGAAACAGGAAGTAGATACGTTTTTAAATAAATCGATGCAGGTGTATGGAGGCTGCAAGGGGGGGGGGGTTAAAAATAATTACATTAAAAAAAGGGCAAAGTTTCCTGTGTTTGTCCCATTGTTTGGGATGTTGGGAGGGAGAGGGAGGGGGTGGGAAGAGTAGTGGGAGGGGGTGGGAGGGATAGAGGGTGAAAATGAAACACTTGTTGTGTTTGTAAAACTGTTTTTTCAATAAAAAAGATCTGATTTAAAAAAAAAAAAAAAAAAAAGGGCAAAGTAATAGCACATCCTACAGATGTAAGAATAAATGTTATTTTTTGCATGATTACTGGGTTCTCCTTTACAAAAATAAAAATAAATGTTATGTATATTTATAAAGTAGACTGTACTCTGATTTGTTGTTAGGTGTAACATACATTTACTGTCAGATAGCTGCTATACTGTAAGACTAGACTGACACATGTGCAGTGTGGACACAACATTACAGACACCATAAATCCTGTTATAACCACAAAGGAGGGACACAGACTGTAAAACATGGTTTGGGTGGGTTCACACGCACAGGATCACGGTACTGAAATCCCCCCTAAACCCGTACCACCCTAACCCACCGCTACTCAGTGAATACTTTACCCGTTTGCAATTTGGCTAGTTTCTGTGGCTTCCGGCTCCCTGACATCCCGCTCAGCCAATCAGTGCTCTGTCCCGCCGCAGCCACTTATTGGCTAAGCGATACGTCAGGGAGCCATGAGCCACAGAAGCAGGCCGGACTGCGGACAGGTAAAGTATTCACTGGGTAGCGGTGGGTTAAGGGGGGCGGAACATACTGGCAGGAGAATGACATACAAAATGACAGCACCGTGAAATCTGCTGCGATCTGGTGCGTGTGAACCCACCCATAACCCCTTAAGGACAGAGCCAATTTCGATTTTTGCGTTTTCGTTTTTTCCTCCTTGTGCATAAAAGGCCATAGCACTTGCATTTTTCCACCTAGAGACCCAAATGAGCCCTTATTTTTTGCGTCACTAATACTTTGTCACTGTACTTTGCAATGACAGGCTGAATTTTTGCATAAAGTGTGGTGAAATTGAAAAAAAAAATGCATTTTGTTTATTTGGGGGAAATGTGTTTTTACGCCATTCGCCCTGGGGTAAAACTGACTTGTTATGCACGTTCCTCAAGTCGTTGCGATTAAAACGATATGTAACATGTATCACTTATATTGTATCTGATGGCCTGTAAAAAATTCAAACCATTGTCAACAAATATACGTCACTTAAAACCGCTCCATTCCCAAGCTTATAGTGCTTTTATCCTTTGGTCTATGGGGCTGTGTCAGGTGTCATTCTTTGCGCCATGATGTGTTCTTTCTATCGGTACCTTGATTGCGCATATACGACTTTTTGATCGCTTTTTATTACAATTTTTCTGGATTTGATGCGACCAAAAATGCGCAATTTTGCACTTTGGGATTTTTTTGCGCTTACGCCGTTTACCGTACGAGATCAGGAATGTGATTAACTAATAGTTCGGGCGATTACGCACGCGGCGATAGCAAACATGTTTGTTTATTTATTTATTTATTTATTTACTTTTATTTATAACCTGGGAAAAGGGGGGTGATTCAGACTTTTATTAGGGGAGGGGGCTTTTTATTCACAACAACACTTTTCTTATTTTTTTTTACACATATACTAGAAGCCCCCCTAGGGGACTTCTAGTATATATACTCTGATCTCTCATTGAGATCTCTGCAGCATAGATATGCTGCAGAGATCCATGAGATCGGCACTCTTTTGCTTTCGGCTGCTGCAGCCGCAAACAAACGAGTGCCGAGCCGGGGACGGCGCCATCTTGGAGCGGTCCCCGGCCGGCTTCAGAAACGGAGATCGCTCCTCCGGGATAACATCCCGGAGGAGCGATCTCCGCCACTAGACACCAGGGAGATGCTGGATCCAGTAATCGGATGCAGCTGTCATGTTTGACAGCTGCATCTGATTACTGTATTAGCGGGCACGGCGAACGTACCGTGCCCGCTAATACCTACGGTCCCGGGCTACTCGGGGCACCCGGGACCGCCGTGGTTCAGAGCGGGGTCGCCGCGCGGCCCCGCTCTAAACGCCCTTAACGGCAATAGGGCGTACCTATACGCCCTTTGTCGTTAAGGGGTTAAAGGTATCATGTATATGCTAAAGTATAGAACGATCTTACCAAATGTATACTGCTTGTAGATCAATGGTAGTCTGCTCATCCCAAATGTGCAGGGTAGGAGGATGTAGTGAGCACCTTTGTCTCTAATAGGCCCTATGTCAGGTGCACCAAACTACCCCTGCTCGCTCAGAGACCCGTTGGGGTACAAATGCCCTAATAAGTGTGACCCCTGCCCTGTCCAATTCCTCTCCAATGCCATATTAATACCCTATCATTTACTCCCAACTGGTTCCATCCACCAGGAATAATAGTAGCACTAGGGCTGGGGGTAGTAGTAGCTGTAGAACTGCAGGTAGTAGGAGCAGTAGGGCTTGGGGTAGTAGCAGTAAGGCTGGGAGTAATAGCAGAAGTAGGGCTGGGGGTAGTAGTAGCTGTAGGGCTGGGGGTAGTAGTAGCTGTAGGGCTGGAGATAGTAGTAGCAGTAGGCCTGGAGGTAGTAGTAGCTGTAGGGCTGGGGGTAGTAGTAGCTGTAGGGCTGGGGGTAGTAGTAGCTGTAGGGCTGGGGGTAGTAGTAGCTGTAGGACTGGCACAAGTGGTAGCTATAGGGCTGGGGGTAGTAGTAGCTGTAGGGCTGGGGGTAGTAGTAGTAGCTGTAGGGCTGGGGGTAGTAGTATCTGTAGGGCTGGGGGTAGCAGTAGCAGCTGTAGTGCTGGGGGAAGTAGTAGCTGTAGGGCTGGGGGTAGTCGTAGCTGTAGGGCTGGGGGTAGTAGTAGCTGTAGGGCTGGGGGTAGTAGTAGCTGTAGGGCTGGCAGAAGTGGTAGCTGTAGGGCTGGGGGTAGTAGTAGCTGTAGGGCTGGCAGTACTGGTAGCTGTAGGGCTGGGGGTAGTAGTAGCAGTTGGACTTGCAGTAATAGCAGCAGTAGGGCTAGGGGAATTAGTAGCTGTATGGCTGGGGATAGTGGTAGCTTTAGGGTTGGGGGTAGTGGTAGCAGTAGGGCTGGGGGTAGTGGTAGCTGAAGGAGTGGGGTAGTAGTAGCTATAGAGCTGGGGGTAGTAGTAGCTGTAGGGCTGGGGGCAGTAGTAGCTGTAGGGCTGGGTGTCCAATGTGATAGAGACAATGATTGGCACTATCGCCTATAGAGATCAGTCCAATATGTGCAAAATTGAGTTCATAAAAGTACCAGCAGAGTGTTCTCTCCACCCTTACTTCATATATAGAAAAAAGAAGATGTGCAGGGCACTCAATGTAAAACTTGACTTTTATTTAATCCATGTTAAAAATCCATTTCACGGGATAAAGACGGCAGGAACGCCAGCACCATGTGGCAGCGTGACAGCTGTTTCGAGTACGTCAGTATGCTTCTCCAGACGCCTGGTGCTAGCATTCCTGCCGTGATTATCCCTTGTAATGGATTTTTAACATGGATTAAATAAAAGTAAAGTAGCTGTAGGGTGCAGGGTAGGAGGATGTAGATAGTAGTGAGCACCTTTTACGGTTTTATGGTGAGTGCCATGCACATCTTTTTACGGTGAGTTCCCTGCACATCTTCTTTTCTATATATGAAGAACCTGTACTTCTTACTATTTTGGGGAGCTAGGGCTAGTAGTAGCTGTAGGGCTGAAAGTAATAGCAGCAGTAGGACTTAGGGAAGTAGTAGATGTACGGCTGGGGATTGTAGTAGCAGTAGGGCTGGATGTAGTAGTAGCAGTAGGGCTAAAAGTAGTAATAGCAGTAGGGCTAGAGGTAATAGTAGCAGTAGGGCTGGGAATAGTAGTAGCAGTAGGGCTTCGGGTAGTAGTAGCAGTAAGGGTGGGGTAGTAGTAGCTATAGGGCTTGGGTTAGTACTAGATGTAGGGCTTGGGGTAGTAGTAGCAGCAGTAAGGCTGAGGGGAGAAGTAGCTGTAGGGCTCGGGGTAGTAATAGCAGTAGGGCTGGGGGTAGTGGCAGCAGTAGGGCTGAGGGTAGGGCTGGCCTTTGGGGTGTGCGACCTGTGCGCTTGCTCCTGGACTGCAACTGAATCCATCTGACACTGTCAGCAGATCTGTCAGTGGCCGCTAACAGTGTCAGATGGCTTCAGGGACGCCCTGTCCCTTTCAAAGCCAGCCTCACACACAGCTACCTTCCCCTGAAGCTGATACCTCCAGTCCTGCGGTGGCTGCACGCTCTTCTCTACTGCTTATCTTCTCCACGCTGCTGACGTCACATGTCAGGGACAGGCAGGAGAGAAGAGAGTTCAGGCGCCGCGGGGCTGGAGATAGGAGGTTCTGGGGAAGGGAGCTGAGCTGTGTGTGAGGCTGGCCGCTCAGAAAGCTCCCTGTGTGTGCAAATAGACAGAGACCAGAGCCTCAGGAGTAGAAATACGCTGCTGAAGAGCCATGTGGGAGGTGAGTATCCTTTTTTGTTTGTTTTTCTGCTACACAGGGGGGCTGGGGGTGGTAGTTGTGTGGGGAGCTGTAGTTGTTTTGGGGGCTGGAGGTGGTAGTTGTGTGGGGGTGGTAGTTGTGTTGGTGGCTGGAGGTGGTAGTTGTGAGGGGAGCTGTGGGTGGTAGTTGTGTTGGGGGCTGGGGTGGTAGTTGTGTTGGGGGATGGGGGTGGTAGGTGTGTGTTGGGCTGTAGGTGTTTTGGGGGCTGGGGTTGGTAGTTGTGTGGGGAGCTGTAGTCGTTTGGGGGGCTGGAGGTGGTAGTTGTGAGGGGAGCTGGGAGTGGTAGTTGTGTTGGGGGCTGGGGTGGTAGTTGTGTTGGAGGATGGGGGTGGTAGTTGTGTTGGGGGATGGGGGTGGTAGGTGTGTGTTGGGCTGTAGGTGTTTTGGGGGCTGGGGTTGGTAGTTGTGTGCGGAGCTGTAGTTGTTTGGGGGGCTGGGGGTGGTAGTTGTGTGTGTGGGGAGCTGGGGGTGGTAGTTGTGTTGGGGGCTGGGGTGGTAGTTGTGTTGGGGGATGGGGGTGGTAGGTGTGTGTTGGGCTGTAGGTGTTTTGGGGGCTGGGGTTGGTAGTTGTGTGGGGAGCTGTAGTTGTTTGGGGGGCTGGGGATAGTAGTTGTGGGGGGGCTGTAGTGTGTGGGGGGGCTGTGGGTGGTAGTTGTGTGGGGGGCTGGGGGTTGTAGTTGCTGGGGGGTTGGGGTTGGCAGTTGTGTGAATGGCTGGGGGGGTAGTTGTGTGTATGGCGGGCGTCGGATGATGGTTTTTGTCTGGAGGGGTGGGAGGCTGAAGAAGCTTAATGTTACCTCGAAAAGCTGCAAAAAAGGTTTCGCACAGGGCGCCATTTACCCTAAGGCCGGCCCTGGCTGGGGGTAGTGGCAGTAGTAGGGCTGGGGATAGTGACAGCAGTAGGGCTGGGGGTAGTAGTAGCTGTAAGGCTGGGGGGGTGGCAGTAGTAGGGCTGGGGGTAGTTTTAGCAAAAGGGCTGGGAGAGGTAGTTTTACAGGCAGCTGTGTTGGAGGAGGGGCAGGGAGCAGCGCAGGGTCCGTAACTGCTCTCTGGTGGCCTCTATGTGTCTCTCCTGCTTCTTCCACTGATCTTCTTCCTCAGAGCCCGGCTGCTGCGGGGTGACCTTCTGTGTTAAAGGCTGCAGTGCTCTCCCTGCTGGGCCGGAGTCTGGTTATGAGTGAGGTTGGCAGCGGGGGGGGGGGGGGGGGGGGGGGGGGGGGGGGGGGAGGAAAGTACTGGATGCAAGATGCGGGGTAGGTGCAGACAGTCTAGATCTTTTTTTCGCCAAAATAACATAGTTACATAGTTAATACGGTTGAAAAAAGACACATGTCCATCAAGTTCAACCAAGAAGGGGATGGATACAGGGAAGGGGGAGGGATGATAGGTTCTATACATATGCATTTATATTATTTTGTCCTAAGAACTTGTCTAGGCCGGTTTTGAAGCCCTCTGCTGTTTTTGCTGTGACCAGATCCTGTGGTAGACTGTTCCACAGATTCACAAATCTCATGGTAAAGAAGGCTTGTCGCCTCCGGAGATTGAACCTTTTTTTCTCCAGGCGGAGGCAATGCCCTCTTGTCCTTTGAGGGGGTTTTACCTGGAACATCTTTTCCCCATATTTCTTGTAGGGGCCATTTATATATTTAAATAAGTTAATCATATCTCCCCTTAAACATCTCTTCTCCAGACTAAACAAATTTAATTCTTTTTATCTCTCATAACATCATGCAGTAATTTTGTTTTTTTGGATACTTTTTGGAAATCCAGCCTTACGCCATGTTCACACATGGCATGAACATCAGCCGTTATTTGACACAGCCGGTGTTTGATGTTTCAAACAACCCATGTCTCAGATGTTCACAAGGCTGATACTGTAGTATCGGGCAGGTGAACATCTCTTCATTTTAATTCGAATGCGGGCACATTTGGGTGTGCCCATAGTCCTTTACATTGTGCGAACAGGCTATCTTGTGCAGCCGCTGTTCACTGAATAGCGGCCACAAAAAATAGACCCGTCAATTATTTTTTGTAGACGCAGACCACGGCCGTAGTGTATACACAACAGCAGTGATTGCATACAGTGTAATGTAATTGTACACTGTCAATAATACACATAGTAGCAACATAGTAGCTGCAACAATGTATGAAAGCAAATGCCACATCAACCAATAAACAAGCAGGTGTGAATGGGATGGGATGCACGCTAGTGTAGATAGGTACAGGAGCTATTAACCCTGTTAAGCCCTGAGCATGGTGCACCAATCTACTCTTCCTCACTGAGGGAACCATCGGAGTAGACGCCTTCATAATGGCGGCTCCTGCCCTGTGCTGTCCCTACTCCCAGACCCTACACTTACCCTTATGCTGCTCCCTACGCAGTATTTCATGTACAAAGGACTCGTCAGGGGAGGATGATGATCCCGGGTATAGCACTGCATCGGGGTTCAGTACAGTGTGCGTCTGGCTTCAATAAACGTGGCACATCACAGTAGTGGCCGGAGTGCCTGGAGGACGCTAATAGCCTGATGTAGTCGTGTCACACAGCAACAGATCAGGCTATTAGCGTCCTCCAGGCACTCCGGCCACTGCTGTGATGTGCCACGTTTACTGAGGCCGGACGCACACTGTACTGGACTCCGATGCAGTGCTATACCTGGGATCTATCATCCTCCCCTGACGAGTGCTTTGTAGATGAAACGCTGTGTAGGGAGCAGCATAAGGGTAAGCGTAGGGTCTGGGAGTAGGGATAGCACAGGGCAGGAGCTGCCATTATAAGAGCGTCTACTCTGATGATTCTCTGATGAGTGAGGAGGGGTAGATTGGTGCACAATGCTCAGGGCGTAACAGGGTTAATAGCTCCTGTACCTACAGGGGCTGGCTGGCAAATTTTAGCCTGGGGGGCAAGCACACAGCAGTGGCCCATGAGTAGCCTGCTAGCGGCCCATCCTTCAAGGACCACTCTGGCCCTCACTTATTATTACGCTTCCCACATCAGTGCAAGGAAGGTTGATGCCACCCGGACCTCTTCTTCCTCCAGCAGCAATGCTCTGACACTTCGGATAACACATTCGGCCCTTCCAGTCATTTGTAAACAAGGAAATCCTACTGCTCGCTGTGAAGGGGTCGGAGATCTCCTTCCTGTATAAGTCTATGGGGCAGCTCATAGCTGACACAGAACCATAGTCCCATAGACTTACATTGACAAAGTGACTTCTGGCCCCTTCACACAGAGCAGTAGGAATTCCCTGTCACAAATTACCAGAAGGGCTGGAGACGTTATCCGAAATGTTGGAACATCACTGCTGCCGGAAGTACAGGCCCGGGTTGCCATCTACCATCCCTGCACTGATGTGAGGAGGGTAGTAAGGGCTGGAGTGCTCCTTTATAGGGAACCAATTATCACAGTTGTGATGATATGGTTTTCAGCTGCACAGTATAGATATACTATACAGCTCCCCGAGGCTACCAGTCACTGAGTATAAGATGGTGGGAAAGCTGGGTGATCTCCATCATACTGAGTGTAAGATGCTGGTAAAGCTGGGTGACCATATTATACTGAGTACAAGATGGTGGGAAAGCTGGGTGACCTCCATCATTCTGAGCACAATATGCTGGGAAAGCTGGGTCACCTCCATCATACTGAGTATAAGATTGTGGGAAAGCTGGGTGACCTCTATTATACTAAGTATAAGATGGGTAGAAAGCTGGGTGACCTCCATCATACTGAATATAAGATGCTGGAAAGCTGGGTGACCTCCATCATACTGACTACAAGATGCTGGGAAAGTTGGGTGACCTCCATCATACTGATAAGATGCTGGGAAAGCTGGGTGACCACATCATACTGAGTATAAGATGGGTAGAAAGCTGGGTGAACACATCATACTGAGTATAAGATGGTGGGAAAGCTGGACGACCTCCATAATACTGAGTATAAGATGGTGGAAAAGCTGGGTGACCTCCATAATACTGAGTATAAGATGGTGGGAAAGCTGGGTGACCACATCATACTGAGTATAAGATGCTGGAAAGCTGGGTGACCTCCATTATACTGAGGATAAGATGGTGGGAAAGCTGGGTGACCTCTGTTATACTAAGTATAAGATACTGGGAATGCTGGGTGACCACATCATACTGAGTATAAAATGCTGGAAAGCTGGGTGACCTCCATTATACTGAGGATAAGATGGTGGGAAAGCTGGGTGACCTCCATTATACTAAGTATAAGATACTGGGAATGCTGGGTGACCACATCATACTGAGTATAAGATGCTGGAAAGCTGGGTGACCTCCATTATACTGAGGATAAGATGGTGGGAAAGCTGGGTGACCTCCATTATACTAAGTATAAGATACTGGGAATGCTGGGTGACCACATCATACTGAGTATAAGATGGTGGGAAAGCTTGGTGACCTCCATTATACTAAGTATAAGATACTGGGAATGCTGGGTGACCTCCATCATACTGAGTATAAGATGGTGGGAAAGCTTGGTGACCTCCATTATACTAAGTATAAGATACTGGGAATGCTGGGTGACCTCCATCATACTGAGTATAAGATACTGGGGAAGCTGGGTGACCACATCATACTGAGTATAAGATGCTGGAAAGCTGGGTGACCACATCATACTGAGTATAAGATGCTGGAAAGCTGGGTGACCTCCATTATACTGAGTATAAGATGGTGGGAAAGCTGGGTGACCTCCATAATACTGAGTATAAGATGGTGGGAAAGATGGGTGACCACATCATACTGAGTATAAGATGCTGGAAAGCTGGGTGACCTCCATTATACTGAGTATAAGATTGTGGAAAAGCTGGGTGATCTCCATCATACTGAGTATAAGTTGCTGGGAAAGCTGGGTGACTGCCATCATACTGACTACAATACAATATGCTGGAAAACTGGGGTTTCTGTACTTTGACTATAGTTGTTATCGCTTTTGCTGGAAGTCTAAAATTAAATTATCACTGGAGTTCTCCTTTAAATGGTCAATGTCACCAGAAAAAAAATGTTTCATATG
Source organism: Dendropsophus ebraccatus (assembly GCF_027789765.1). Classification (NCBI taxonomy): domain Eukaryota; kingdom Metazoa; phylum Chordata; class Amphibia; order Anura; family Hylidae; genus Dendropsophus; species Dendropsophus ebraccatus. The sequence goes on from NC_091466.1 coordinate 45,707,066, forward strand.
TCATAAAAACATAATAAAAAAAATGTATTGGTCAGAGTGTGAATGTTCAGACAGCAATCAATCAAAACAAAATGGGAGAGGTCCATGCTCCGTATGTTCCCTCAGCTCTGATGCATATTGTTCTGTATGGGTGTATATTGTACTGTATGGTTCTGTATGAGTGTATATGGTACTGTATGGGTGTATATTGTACTGTATGGTTCTGTATGGGTGTATATTGTACTGTATGGGTGTATATTGTACTGTATGGTTCTGTATGGTAGTATATTGTACTGTATGGGTGTATATTGTACTGTATGGTTCTGTATGTGTGTATATTGTACTGTATGGTTCTGTATGGGTGTATATTGTACTGTATGGATGCATATTGTTCTGTATGGGTGTATATTGCACTGTATGGTTCTGTATGGGTGTATATTGCACTGTATGGTTCTGTATGGGTGTATATTGTACTGTATGGTTCTGTATGGGTGTATATTGTACTGTATGGTTCTGTATGGGTTTATATTGTACTGTATGGTTCTGTATGGGTGTATATTGTACAGTATGGTTCTGTATGGGTGTATATTGTACTGTATGGTTCTGTATGGGTGTATATTGTTCTGTATGGTTCTGTATGGGTGTATATTGTACTGTAACATAGAAGATTGTCGGCAGAAAAAGACCACTGGGTCCATCTAGTCCGCCCTTTTAGTATTTTCTTCCTTATTATCTTAGGATAGATATATGTCTATCCCAGGCGTGTTTAAATTCTGTTATTGTAGATTTACCAACCACCTCTGCTGGAAGTTTGTTCCAGGTATCTACTACTCTTTCAGTAAAATAATATTTTCTTACATTGCTTCTGATCTTTCCCCCAACTAACCTCTCACTGTGTCCTCTTGTTCTTGAGCTCAGTTTTTTACTAAAAACACTCCCCTCTTGAACCTTATTTAGTGTATGGGTGGGTGTATGGGTGTATATTGTACTGTATGGGTGTATATTGTACTGTATGGTTCTGTATGGGTGTATATTGTACTGTATGGGTGTATATTGTACTGTATGGGTGTATATTGTACTGTATGGTTCTGTATGGGTGTATATTGTACTGTATGGATGCATATTGTTCTGTATGGGTGTATATTGTACTGTATGGATGCATATTGTTCTGTATGGTTCTGTATGGGTGTATATTGTACTGTATGGGTGTATATTGTACTGTATGGGTGTATATTGTACTGTATGGTTCTGTATGGGTGTATATTGTACTGTATGGGTGTATATTGTACTGTATGGGTGTATATTGTTCTGTATGGTTCTGTATGGGTGTATATTGTACTGTATGGATGCATATTGTTCTGTATGGGTGTATATTGTACTGTATGGGTGTATATTGTTCTGTATGGTTCTGTATGGGTGTAGCTGGAGCGTTAGGCACCTATATTACCTCACAGCCGACAGTCAGTGAGTGTAACTGAATGTGTATAATAAGCTGTGCTGCCCTGCACTGTCGGCCCTGCTGTCCTCTCCCCCTTCAGTAGCGGCAGGAAGGCGGGACCAGGAGGAACATGGGACTAGGAGGCGGGGCTTAACGAGGGAAGGGAGCAGCTTCAGCCCATCGCATCACAGACCGGCCCTGCAGCAGCGCAGCTTCTGTGTGTGGCAGAAAGGAGAGCGCTGGGGCGGTAAGCAGCCCTCTAATGTACTGGGGAAGACCGGCCCGGGGGGCAGATGCCACCCTGCCCCCCGACCCAGCCCGCCCCTGTATACTGGGTGCATCCCATTGTGTTCACACCCGCTTGTTTATTAGTTGATCTTGCATTTGCTATCATACATTGTTTGCAGCTACTATGTTGCCTCTATGTGTATTATCGCACCTGACTGAGTGATGCATGATGGTACTGTGGTCTGTATATAGTTTTTGTGGTTTGGTTTTGCTGTGGAGGTGAGCACACACTGTTCTTGATTAGTTTTTTATCTATATTTAAAAAAAGTTATATATTACCAATAATACAATGTTTTCTTCTGGTATACTATAAAGTCAGGTCGGCCTATTTGTCTGTATATATGTGAAGATTAGGGAAATAAATGACAGAGCACATATAAATTACAATTTTATAACTGTGCGCATGGTCATCAGCAAACACACAGGCTTCCCTTGTATTCTCTCTCTATTACCTATCTGCCTGTGTCTGCAGCTCTGTACCTGGTATGGACAGATTCTCTGGAAAGCTGAGCTATGATTGGTTGCTGTGGGCAGCTGACACCAGTTTCAGTTTTAGGCTATGTTCACACAATGTATTTTTAATGACAAGACTCAACAATGGCCGTGTTAAACAACCACTGTTGTTTTAACTGTGTGTGAACATAACCTTCCACAGTTTGATAAATCTGGGTCATAGCTGCCCCCATCCATAAACAGTGCCACTATTGTCCTCAGTTTTTCTGTGGTACTGCGGCACATTTACTAGTGATGTGAATAAAACTGAGTTGTAATACCACATAAAGCCTGAGGATACGCATGGCGCTGTTCTTAAAACAAATCAGCAGCATTTTTCTAATTCTGGATAAGCCACATAACTCCTTACATCTTGTGCTGACAACTGGATAAAAGCTTACACTGATTTGTTGGATCATTGTCCGCACTTTTCACCTACAACGCCCCCACCCCCCACAAAAGTGATGAGTAAATACACCAATTAGACCAGAAATAGATTATGCAGCATATATGAGAGTTTGATATCTAACAACGTGACACAAATATGATGGTATATTACCCCCAATGTGTATTGGATGGGGATTTTAATACAATTATCTGACATCACTGATCTACCTTCATTATATTCATCTGTGGCGCAGGTTTTGGGAGTTTCTACTTTTTATTGATATGCCTCCATTTTAATGGCCGCCATATTGGATCAAGGGCAAATTTTTCCAGTGCAAAGGTGGTCACGTAGCACATAAAAAAAGGCAAACCAAGGAAAACATACCAAAGATATAGTTAGGGAACAGAGGTATTACTGCATGTCTGGAACATGGCTGCCATCTTGGAAGCCACAATCCAAATGGTCATGTAGTACATTAAAGATTACTACAATTGTCTCAGAAATCGATTGGTACAACCATATCTGCAATATCTCTTGTGGTTTGAAAGGTATCAACACAGAGGGAGAACTTTATCAAGGCTGTGACCGGGGCGTATGCCAGGGAGAAGGCGCAGATTTGCTTCTTCTCCCAGGCGTATGCCTGCCATATCCCCCCGCTCGTCTGATGGGCGGTTAGGAAGGGCAGCGAGTTTGGGAGGAGGCATGGTTTTTACATATAGCGGTGCGTAGTCGCAGCCAATGATTTTAGATCAGAATCAAAAGACAAGATCATCAGCGATCAACATTGTCATCGCCTGATCATTTTCTTTATTAAAAGGAGAAATAGTCTAAATCATTGTTCCCCGCAGCGGAGGCATAGAGAGATGCAAGAGCGGGTGGCTATTTGAACTTGGCGCGCTGCCTATGCTTCTTCCTGCTGCAGGGAACAGCTCCTCCAGCCCCTGGACCTGTCCCCAGGCTGCCGCCTACACTGCTGGAGTCCCCACCGACCCCTGCTAGCTGGTTCGGACACTGGCGACATTCCCCAAGCTGCTACAGCTGCCTCTTGCCGCCACAAGGCTCTTCTCCACCAGTCTCCCCGACGTCCTGATACCCAGGCCGCCCACCACCCTCCTTGAACCCCATCCCCATTCTCTGGTCCGGCAGCCGCCTGGTGGAGCATATACTGGCCGAAGCTTCTCCCTGACAGGGCTCACCTCCACTGGCCTTCCTGACCTCCTTGGACCTCTCACCAAGCCCCTGCCATCCTCCTCCAATGCCTGCTGCAGTGCCAAAATCAAGTAGCGACACCAAAATTAAACAGAGATAGCTATTGCCTCTCTCTCTGCCTCTGTTGCAGGGAACACCCGTTTAGAGCGGGATTCCCCTCAGGGTAATCCCCACTCTAAACAGGTGTTCCCCGCAGCCACAGCAAAGAGAGGCAGTAGCGCTGGCTACTTGGTGGTGCTACTTGAATTTGGAACCGCAGCGGGCATTGGAGGAGGACGGCAGGTGCCTGGTGACAGGTCCCAGGAGGTCGGGAAGGTCGGTGGAGGTGAACCCTGTAGGGGAGAAGCAGCAGTCGCGGCCGGTGTATGCTATGCCAGACCAACGCCGGATGGGGCTCAAGAAGGGTGGCGGGCGGCCTGGGGACGGGTACTGGGAGGTCAGGGAGACTGGCAGAGGAGAGCCCTGCGGCGTGGAGGGGCAGCTGCAATCAGCTGATGACAATAATCATGGACTGATTGTTTCTTTTGGTCCTAACCTAAAAACATTGTTCGGCGACTGCACATTGCTACGTGTAATAACGATGCACGGCCGACGGCTGATGAATGTGTAAGGAAAATAATATGCTTTATTATTTTAGATTTTTAGGCCATGTTCACACATTGAACAACGGCCATTGTTGCATTGAAAACAGCATTGAAGTCAATGAGATATATAATTGATATAATTGAGATATCAATTATTTCTATGGCCATAGCAGACAACAAGCACATAGCTACACAGACGTTTCATGCTCGGCAATATACCAATGTCCTCTGCTTACTCTCTATATTTCCTATTTCAGGCTGCACAGGATGACGGCGAGGGTGAGTTTTACCTCTTTATAACATCACCTCCATAGATTTCATGTCTAACATCTCATCACATATATCACACCAGTCCCCTACGCCATTGCTGTGAAACATTGTGAAAGTTACATCATGAGGTTTAAAGACATATTGAAAACTAACACTTTTCTATTTTTTTTTCTTCAGATGGAGGATCGGATTCCAGGTTAGTAAATCTTTACTGAAAATGTAACTTGTGTGACCCTATAATTACTCCCCTATAGACACCGACCAGCGCCAGGATGCCTCTGTATAAACTTTCTTCTTATTGATAAAGTTCTGCCAGAAAACTGATGTCTGTAATGTGTGTTAGATTTTCACTATCTTCTCTATTCTATCCCTAACAGCAGCGAGGAAGACCCCGAGGAGGAGGAGATGGAGGTTTCGGAGTAAGTATCTCATAGTAAAATATAATAATATAATAGTTATATCAGTCACAAAGACTTGTTTACTATTCAGAGTTTTTTTAATGGAATAGTTCAGCAAAAAAAAGTGCCAAAAATTTGTATTTTACTTCTATTAAAAAAAAGCTCCAGTACATATCAGCTGCTGTATGCCCTGCAGGAGGTGGTGTATTCTTTCCAGTCTGACACATTGCTCTCTGATGCCACCTCTGTCTGTGACAGGAACTGTTCAGAGAAGCAGCAAATCCCCATAGAAAACCTCTCCTGCTCACCAGACTGGAAAGAATACACCACTTCATGCTGGACATACAGCAGCTGATAAGTACTGGAAGACTTGAGATTTTTAATGGAAGTAAATTACAAATCTCTGGCACCAGTTCATTTGAAAGAAAAAAATGTTTGCTGAACTACCCCTTTAATTCCACATTATTTGCTTTTTTTAAGCAAACTTTGTAGCATTTTGTTTAAATGTAAAACTAAAAATGTAAAACTTGTGTGACCCTATAATTCCTCCCCTATAGACCCCGATCAGCGCCAGGATGCCTCTATATAAACTGTCTTCTTATTGATAAAGTTCTGCCAGAAAACTGCTGTCTGTAATGTGTGTTAGGTTCTCACTATCTTCTCTATTCTATCACTAACAGGAGCGATGAAGACCCCGAGGAGGAAGAGGAAGAGGATTCAGAGTAAGTATCTCATAGTAAAATATAATAATATAATAGTTATATCAGTCACAAAGACATGTTTGCAGGGTGGTCTCGTCTTAAAGGGAACCAATCAGTACAATTGGGCTGATATGGTTCCCTGGAGCACTGTATACAGCTCCTGAGCAGCCTGGGCAAGTACCGGCCGTGGCTGCAGCAGAAGCTGTATATCGGAGAAAAAGAGGTTTTACTACTAGAGCGCGCAGCAGGCAGAGACAGGGAGGTAGTCATCTGGGTGCCCATATCTGGTCACCGCTGTCTGCCTGTCAGCGTGCTCGGCAGAATGATTGACAGGGAGAGAGGCTAGTAACAACAAGCCTACAAATATTTGTGTTCTTTTAAGTTATTAGTTTTTTTTTTTAAAGGATTAGTAATTTACTTCTATTAAAAAAACTCTTCAAGTAGGTATCAGCTGCTGTATGTCCTGCAGGAAGTGGTGTATTCTTTCCTGTCTGACACAGTGCTCTCTGATGCCACCTCTGTCTGGGACGGGAACTGTCCAGAGCAGTAGCAAATCCCCATAGAAAACCTCTCCTGCTAACCAGACTGGAAAGAATACACCACTTCATGCTGGACATACAGCAGCTGATAAGTACTGGAAGACTTGAGATTTTTAATAGAAGTAAATTACAAATCCATGTCACCAGCTGATTTGAAAGAAACATTTTTGATTGCTTTTGCTTGCATTTTTTCTAGAAAACGTTGCAGCATTTTCTTTAAATGTAAAATTAAAAGATAAAACTTGTGTGACCCTATAATTCCTCCCCTATAGACACCGATCATGGCGAGAATGCCTAAATTGTCTTCTTATTGATAAAGTTCTCCTAGAAAACTGATGTGTCTGATGTGTGTTAGGTTTTCACTATCTTCTCTATTCTTTTCCTAACAGGGATGAAAAGATCAGGGAGGAGTTTGAGAACTGGGTGTAAGTATCTCATGGTAATATATGTGACAGTAATATTATAGTTACATCAGTCACAAAGACATGTTTGTAGGGGGTCTCGTCTAAAACCAACAAGCCTCTGCTCCACTCTGCCTTGTGCTTCTGCCTGCTCCTCGGTATCTTCCTGGCAGCAGCAGCAGCAGCCAGGAAGATACCGGGCAGCGAGCAGAAGCACATGTATACCGGGAAGCGAGCAGAAGCACATGTATATACTTTATATATAAGGACTGCTTGGACATCGCCAAAGATATAAACAGCCCTTGCTGCTCTATTATTGAGGCGTGTATTAGGCTCAGTAAATGATTGACAATCTAGCAGGTCAGCGCTCATTTACATGTAACATGGCCCTTTGTCTCAACTAAGTCTCCTCTATCATCATGACTGACGGCCAAGCCAAAACAATCAGTCAAGTTGATAGGGGAAAGGCAGGGGGGAATCGGAGCGGTGGCACTTTAGAGGTTAAGCCACGCCTTTAAGACACTTACTCAGGTACACAGACGGGAGAACTAGCAATGTCACCTTGGGTATGTTAAAAAATGTCCATTGGTTTAATATAAGAAAAGTAAGAAGACTTTTTTTAAAGGTGCACTCACAGATTGTACGTTAAACATAGTTTAACCAAGATTTTGCGCAAATTTTTCAAATATTTAAACCCAAATACCCAGTGCTAAGAGCGCTTTTATAGTCAGATCATCTGTTTTACTAAATCTGGGTAGTGGATTTCCAATTTACCAGTTTCTATAAAACCTCCCCAATATGCAGCACTTGGAGGACTGACTAATATTTCCTTTATAATATGCTATTTTTTTTGTCATGTAATAGGTGGAAGATGAAGGTCATGGATGCGCCATGGATGTTCAGGTAATAACACTACACCAAAAAACAGCAATGACATCAAATAAATCATTTTTATCATAGTTTTTTTTTTTTTTTTTTTTTTTTTTTTTACTTGCTTCACCCCATAAAAGAATAGAATAAAAAGCGATCATATGTGGCCTAGAATGCACCAAAAAAAACATCAGCATTTCACGCAAAAATATGTTAGCACCCCAAGCCCTCTGCAAATTGATATGAGGCCTACATAATATCCTAAATAAAAGGGGACCCCTAAATCCACTAGGTGCTCCTTGGTGTCTAAGACCTATGTGTCAGACATGTTGAGCCCTAGAGACGCTATTAACAGATTTCTCAAACTTCAGAATCAGGGAATAAATATGGAGTTGCAGTTCTCTTCCAACACTGGCTGCTATGTTACAGAGAAAAAAAACTATTAAACTAGAAAATGAGAAAATAAAAAAAAAAAAATTAAATTCATTTTGGCACAAGTTGATTTGATTTTTTTTCCTCAGGAGGGGGTGCAAGTTTAGGGGGTGCAGGTTTTGAAATAGGGTGGTTCCAAAATATTTTTTACATTTTCATCGAAATATGGAAAACTGCTACTAAATGTTTAAGCTCTTAAACGTTCTAAACAAAATTAAAAAATTAAATATTAAATTTTGCCAACAAATTATCAATAATAATTAATTTATCAGGCAAGTAGAGAATTTCAACTAAAATCCTATGTGTTCAAGAAATTTTTGATTTTTTAGGGTTTGTAGCAAAGTCCACTGCGGATTCAGTACTGTGAAGGTGAATGAGTCCCATACACGCAGCGGATCCACCGCCGCCTGCCACAGCCCGCAGCCCCGAGCATACATTAGCTGCTCGGCGCCGCGGCATTGTGAGGCTCCCCTCGCTCCTCTTCAGCCAATCAGTGCACGGCAGCACTGATTGGCTGAAGAGGAGTGAGGGGAGCCGGGAGCCTCACACAGCTGCGGCCCCGCTGCATGTATGGGACCCATTCACCTTCAAAGTACTGAATCCGCAGTGTATTTCGCTGCAAACTCGCAGCGTGAAATCTGCTGCGGATCTGGTACGTGTGAACGCACCCTGTTTTACAAAAAATAAAATAAATTGCCACTAGCATAACACTTGATGTGTCATGGAACGCAATGTCAGAATCACTTAGAGGCATAAAAGAAGTTACTGCCATAAAAAATTATTCATGTCAAATTTTAAAAATAGAGCAACAGTGTTAGGGAGACAACTGGCAGTGATGATAAGGGGTTAATAAATATCATTAGTGGAATTCATGTTTTTATTGAGACGTCACAACAAATAACATTTTCTGAAAGTTTCAAATGGGACAAAGTAACAATCATCCTAACCAAACCTATGTTCTCTGTTACAGGAAGGGCCGGTTTCCACTACGGACTTGGCACCCTAACCTGCAGACCATCATGTAAGTATGAAGAAGAGATAAAATCATCTACATTATGTGGGATAACAATATGAGTCCATGGAGATCAGAGTTCCCCATCCAAAACTCTGTGTAGTCACATATCCCCAAAAACTACGGAGCAGATTTGCCAATGTGCGCCCCTGGGCATACACCGGTCTTAATAGATCTTCATATATGTATAAATATAAGCTGGTTTATATTCTATATTCAGTGAAGTTGACGAAGACGCGGATGAGGACGAGGCGGCGGACATCCCCAGGTGAGGGCTCAAAGCTTATAGTGTTGTAAATACATGTTTATTTTTTCACCATCCAGTATAGAGAGAGGAGCTGCAGGAGGACAGGATAGGGGGCGCTCTAGTTAGACATAGCATCATATTTTTCCATTTATTTGAACAGCATTTATTCACATACCAAACTGCTGGCACTGTGAGATAGCCATTAAGGTCCACATACACTTCATACTTTAGTTTACTTGACATATATAGTACCACTATGGTCAACGCAATGTACAATCCATTACCTTTGTAATCACTTTCTTTATAATAAACTCTATAATCTGTAATATAACAATATATTTATATATGAGATGGTTTTCATTCTATACACAGAGAAGAGGAAGAAGAGGAAGACGAGGCGACCACCGAGGAGATCCCCAGGTAATGAAACAAAGCTTAGAGTATTGTGAATACATGTTTTTTTTTGTCCGTTCCCGACATATATAGTACTATCATAGTAAACGCATACAGCAATGTACAGCTCAATCCATTACCTTTGCAATCACTTTCTTTACAATGAACCATATAATGTGTTATATAATAATACATTTATATATGAGATGGTTTACATTCTATACACAGAGAAGAAGAGCAGGACGAGGAGGAAGAGGCGACCACCGAGGAGATCCCCAGGTAATGAAACAAAACTGATAACATTGTGAATACAAGGATTTGTTATTTATAATCCTGTATAGAGAGGACAGGGGGCGCTCTATTTGGAGCTGGATCTAATTTCTATTGTGGGTAATGGTGAATATTATATTACTGTGGAGTGAATAGAGCTGGTAATAAATGCTGGAAGGATAGAACTAGACCTGACTATAATACATGTAGCTGCAGGAGCTGATGGCCCAGCTATAGGAATACATTTGCTTTATATTGTTTCTATATAATGTGCTCAGAAGTTCTGGTTTCCTTACACTAACCATTGATTTCCCTCCATTTCTTGGTCATTTCTCCTCGGCAGAAGCAGCAGCAGAAGGAGATCCATCTTATCCAGGTAAATATATAGGATGATACACTTACATGATAACACACCTCTATTGCTGCACTGTATATCCTCATGTCATCACTATATATTATATTATCAGTCACATATAATAACCACGAAAGGCCTCATGTACATAATACAGACATACAAGTGACATGGTGCCGCCTGTATCTCACCCACTAGGATAGCACTGAGTCCCCTCGCTCCAGTATAATGTCTATTCCCCATCACTGCTGACGGGTCTGATCTCAGGAAAGTCATGCTGGTTTTTCTCCTTCCCTTATAGACTGCGGGCGCTGTTCTGCTGCTGCTGCGCCACCAAGGAGGAGTAAAGGTGAGTAACCAAAATCCCATCACACCTCAGATCACTTTTATTCTGACTGTATATTCATATAGCGCCTATATATGTAACCTGTCATTATTAACACATTGCTTGTTCTATATCCTATCTAGGTAACACCGCGCCGCCAGAGTGAGGAGAAGACACCCGACCATCTGGAGCTGTCTGGAGGAGGAGGCGTCCGGAACATCAAGTGGTAAATGGGATGCCAATAACATCCGGAGGACACATTTACCACACATGGGGAAGGAGGAGCCCCCTTTTTACCATCAGAGATAGGAGGAATAGACACTCACAACACCTAGAGGGGTCTGAAGGAGGTTCCCTTAAAGGGGTTATCTAGGTAACTAAAAAGGCATTTCCTTCCTCGCCGGCGTCTCACTTCTAGTTTGGTCTCCTCTCACACCATCATCTTCTTATCTGGCAAAACGGAGGCGGCCTGAGACAGTGGGCCAGGTACTTTGTTGTGATTGTCACATGCGGGTGAAACTAGTGGCGGCCAATGTACAAACCATGTTGCCAATGTCATCACAGCATTGTGTGTTCATTGACCACTGCTGGCGGTGAGTTTCACCCACATGTGGTGATCACACCATAGTACCTGATCTACTGTCTCAGACCTTTGCCAGGTCAGAAGATGTTGGAATGAGATGAGTCCGAACTGGAAGTGAGATGCTGGTAATGGTGGAAATATCTTTTCAGCTCCCCAGATAACCCCTTTTAACATCTAGAGGCAAATGGGGCCCATAACATCCGGAGGATTTATTTGCCTCTTATGGGGGAAGGAGGAGCTCCCTTTACCATCAAAAATAGGAGGACTAGACTCTAAGAACACCTAGAGGGGTCTGGAGGAGGTGCCCTTAAAGGGGTTATCTAGGTTACTAAAAGGCATTTCCTTCCTCGCCGGCGTCTCACTTCTAGTTTGGTCTCCTCTCGCACCATCATCTTCTTATCTGGCAAAACGGAGGCGGCCTGAGACAGTGGGCCAGGTACTTTGTTGTGATTGTCGCATGCGGGTGAAACTAGTGGCGGCCAATGTACAAACAATGTTGCCAATGTCATCACAACATTGTGTGTACATTGACCCTTGCTGGCGGCGAGTTTCACCCACATGTGGTGATCACACCATAGTACCTGATCTACTGTCTCAGACCTTTGCCAGGTCAGAAGATGTTGGAATGAGATGAGTCCGAACTGGAAGTGAAATGCTGGTAATGGTGGAAATATCTTTTCAGCTCCCCAGATAACCCCTTTTAACATCAAGTGGTAAATGGGGCGCCCATAACATCCGGAGGATATATTTACCACATATGGGGGAGGAGGAGCCCCCTTTTACCATCAGAGATAGGAGGAGTAGACACTCACAACACCTAGAGGGGTCTGGAGGAGGTGCCCTTAAAGGGGTTATCTAGGTAACTAAAAAGGCGTTTCCTTCCTCGCCGCCATCTCACTTCTGGTTTGGTCTCCTCTCGCACCATCATCTTCTTATCTGGCAAAACGGAGGCGGCCTGAGACAGTGGGCCAGGTACTTTTGTTGTGATTGTCACATGCGGGTGAAACTAGTGGCGGCCAATGTACAAACAATGTTGTGGATGTCATTACAAAATTGTGCGTACATTGACCACTGCTGGCGGCGAGTTTCACCCACATGTGGTGATCACACATAGTACCTGATCTACTGTCTCAGACCTTTGCCAGGTCAGAAGATGTTGGGATGAGATGGGTCCCAAATGGAAGTGAGATGCTGGTAATGGTGGAAATATCTTTTCAGCTCCCCAGATAACCCCTTTTAACATCTAGAGGCAAATTAGGGGCCCATAACATCAGGTGGATTTATTTGCCTCATATGGGGGAAGGAGGAGCCCCCCTTTTACCATCAAAAATAGGAGGACTAGACTCTTAGAACACCTAGAGGGGTCTGGAGGAGGCGCCCTTAGATAAGTTAGCTAGGGAGCTAGAAGGCATTATCTTTCCTTTTGTCTCTCCTCTGGTTTGGTGTCTTCTCATTCTACACTATCTGACTTGGCATAAAGGCGGCGGGCTGAGACAGTGGGGCAGGTACTGGGCTGTGATTGTCACATGCGGGTGAAACCAGTGGTAGCCAATGTACACACAATATTCCATCATTGTGCATATATTGGCCACTACCGGCGGGACTGGTTTCACCCACATGTGGTGATCACACCATAGTACCTGATCTCCCACCTCAGCCGCCACCTCTATGCCAGGTCAGAAGTTGTCAGGATGAGATGTCACCAAAGTGGAAGTGAGATGCCGGTGAGAGAGGAAAGGAAATGCCTGTTTAGCTCCCCAGATAACCACTGTAACACCTAGAGGCAAATGAGGCGCCATTAACATCATTGGGGTTCATTTGCCTCAAATGGGGAGGAGGAGGCCCCCTATAAGAACAGAAAAAGGGGGAGAAGACTCCCTTAAACATCTGTAGGGGTCTGGAGGAGGCGCTCTTAACACCTAGAGGCAAATGAGGCGCCAATAAAATCTGGAGGATTTATTTGCCTCATATGGGGCAGGAGGAGGCCCCCTTTAACAACAATACCTACAGGAGAAGACTCCCATACACATCTTTAGGGGTCTGGAGGAGGCGCCCTTAGATAATGCCTTCTAGCTCCCTAGCTAACTTATCTTTCCTTTTGTCTCTCCTCTGGTTTGGTGTCTTCTCATTCTACACTATCTGACTTGGCATAAAGGCAGCGGGCTGAGACAGTGGGGCAGGTACTGGGCTGTGATTGTCACATGCGGGTGAAACCAGTGGTAGCCAATGTACACACGATATTCCATCATTGTGCATACACTGGCCACTACCGGTGGGACTGGTTTCACCCACATGTGGCGATTACACCATAGTAACTGATCTCCCACCTCAGCCGCCACCTCTATGCCAGGTCAGAAGTTGTCAGGATGAGATGTCACCAAACTGGAAGTGAGATGCCGGTGAGAGAGGAAAGGAAATGCCTGTTCGGCTCCCCAGATAACTCCTTTAACATCAAAAGGCAAATGAGGCGCCATTAACATCATTGGGGTTTATTTGCCTCAAATGGGGAAAAGGAGGACCTCTTTAAAATCAAAAAAAGGAGGTGAAGACTCCTTTAACCCCCTCCCGCCGCTGCACAGTAAATTCATGTCTGCTGGCATCAGAAACCACCACCTCCTGATGACCCTCTACACCCCAGGAGCAGCCGGTGAGTATTTCCCATCTGGCACCCGGAGAGCTCAGGAATAATAGCTGCTTGTTGTAGCCCTGGGGCCATTGACACCAGGGATCTTACCACAGCGCTATTATCCCTGAACTCTCCGCTACAGGCCTGGTAAGTATCGCACCTCACAGACACATGACAACTACACACACACACACATATATATATATACACATAAACATGCACTACACATAGATAGCGGCTGTGATCCTGGGACTTGCTCTGATCGCCACATTTGGGGTCGGGAAGGAATTTTTCCCCTTGAGGACAATTGACTCTTCCCTCTTAGGGGTTTTTGCCTTCCTCAGGATCATCTCAGCCTCACAGCCCCCACAGTCATACATGTAAAATTACTCTCCCTATAACTTGAAATAAAATATCTTTTTTTTGCCCCTTTACATCTTTGTGTCTGTGTCTTTACTTCCAGGTAGTGTCCGGATCATTCCGCACATGGTGATACCAAGTCTCGCTGTTTTTAGTTACATTTTTATTTGAAAAATTGGAAAAAGGGGGTGAGTTAAATTTGGGCAGTTAAAGTGGGCAGTTTTCTTATATTTTTATTTAACATTTTTAAAGGTTTCCTATTATTTGGACAAACTTCTGATATGTCATAGTGACACGCTAGAAGATTGTGTGGGTGGGGAAAAGGTGCTGAGACCCTTACTGATTGCTAGAATGAAGGGGCAGAAGTGCAGTAGGTTAATCGCCCCTCATAAGTAGATGCCCCCAGTAGTTAGGCAATTTCCCCATTAGGTGTGTGTGTGTGTGTGTGTGTGTGTGTGGGGGGGGGGGGGGGTTACCTCCTACTGCAGTACACAACGCATGTCACGGCACTCTTGCTTTACTTGATGACAGTCTTCGATACTTGCTTAAACATGTGAACTACACTATGGTCATAAGAAGGAAAATAACAGTGCACCATGTAAACACCAATATCATACCAAACAACAAAAAAGGTATATAGAAACACCGGTAAGCACACCGTAATAATCATAACAAAATACGTAATTTATTAAAGATCACAAATACGGAACTGAAGGGACGCCGGCGGCATGACGTAGGTGCCGCGTCCGCCGGCTCCTCCTCCTCCCCCCCTGCTCACCTCTCTCTGCGAGCGTTCTGGACTGCGCTGCCCGGACCCGGATGCGGAGGCGGCGGTGACCCGATGCGGCGATGCGGCCCCCCAGGTGCGGTCTTGTTTGGAGGCGTCCCCCAGTGCCGCCGCTGGTGGATGCAGTTGATCCCGTGTGGTGACGCGGCCTCAGTCAGCTGACGCCGGTAGGCCTATTAAAGCGGAGGCCGGATGATGTACTTTGCCGGCATCTGAGAGGAGCTGGAGGCATCGGATTGCACCCTCTCCCCTGAACTGAACAGCTCCATCTCCCTTCTGCTGCCCTGGCACCCTCTCCCCTGAACTGAACAGCTCCATCTCCCTTTTGCTGCCCTGGCACCCTCTCCCCTGAACTGAACAGTTCTATTTCCCTTCTGCTGCCCTGGTCTCTGCTATTGGAAGGTACTGGCTGGTTATGTTTCTTTTATCCGCTGTAAGGGACCTGCGGTAATGCATCTATTCCTGACATATGGGGCAATATTGGGAATGACTGTGCAAGATGGTCTTTGATTTGATCTGATGTGTGTTTCGGGGCCTGACCCTCTTACCCTTTGGTTTTATCTTCCTAAGGATCATCCTTGCCGAGAGGCCAAGGGGTGATTTGTGGCTGCCCTTTGTCGCATCTGTGCTCCATTAACGATCTCAGCGAATACCTGTGATTGGATTGATACCCAAGGGGGTCTCCTCTGCACACTCCTGGAAAATTTGTAAAGTATAAGGCCTGCTGGCCCATTGCATGAAACTTGTGTGTTTTTTCTCTTTATGGCTAATAAACCCCATGGCAAGAAATCCGGTAAAGGGGCTCTAGCTAAAGATGTTACCCCTCCCCCCAAGATTGGGAAATATCTGAAATCCCCGGCGATTAATAAACTGGACCTTTCCCTGAACTCCTCAATTGGGGAAACTCTTGCTGCACAGTCAGAGACTTCAGGGGGGGAGTCGGGGGTCAGAGGAGGGGTGGACCCAGGAGTTTTGAAAGAGATCCTATCAGAAATTTCCAAATGTAGCCAAGCAATATCTCTTCTACCTACTCAAATGGGGACTGTATCTTCCGATTTAATGCTGGTCCGGCAGGATCTTTCCAACATCCGGGATAAAATGGGGGCGATGGAAAAACAAATCTCCCCCCTGGAAAGTTCGATGGCCATGGTTCAGAAGGAAATAACTGTCTTGAAGAAAGATAATACAGGTTTAAAGGACAAGCTGACTGATTTGGAGGATCGCTCTCGTAGATCCAATGTTCGTATTGTGGGTTTGCCAGAGGGGGAGGAGGGGCAATCTCCGGTGGTCTTTTGCCAAAAATGGCTTCTAGACTTATTCGGGACTGACTCCTTTTCCCCCTTGTTCGGACTAGAGAGAGCTCATAGGATCCCGGGTAAAAAACCTATCCCAGGATCTCCCCCCCGAACCATGCTTATCAAGGTCCTCTGTTCCTCTGATAGAGACGCTCTCCTGAAACTTGCTAGAACAAAGGGAGAAATTTTTGGAATGAGGCTAGAAATTTTTTTTTATCCAGATTTCTCTAGGGGGAACGCAGGTTAAGAGAGCCTCATATAGAGAGGTAAAAAAAACGGCTATCTAAGGCTGGCCTTTCTTTTCTTTACTGTTTCCGGCTCGACTACGGGGTTGTGTATAAGAACTCTGTCCATTTTTTTGCCTCCTCTGCGGAGGTGGATAAGTGGATAGAGTCAGAGGGCATAGATTGCTAATTTGCCGGGCAGCGTTGGTCTAGAATTAATCC